>NC_053026.1:349924681-350168210 GCF_003073215.2 Triticum urartu
ATTTTTTCTATTTAAATAAACCTTTTAAGTTGTGCATGCCAAAGTTACAGTGATGTTTCTTCAAACAACCAATTTAGTTATCATGTACATGCACCATTGTTACTCTTGCATTCAAATTCATTAGTCTTGGATGATTTAAGTTTCTATTTTGAAGTAATATATGTAATATTCATATATGAATTCAACGGGTACGCAATTTATGAAATGGAGGCTATGTAATCATATGAGGTAACACTTTTAAGTAGCTGACTACAATATCCATTTCTTTTTGTGCGCCTCTACACTAACACGTCAATGCATTATGTTTAAAGTAAATAACGAATGGCACTAAATTATCTATTTACACGAGAAATACATAGGCTGAGCGTTTGATCCCTTTTTTGTGAACGCACCACTACACCCGTACGATTGGCCACGCCCGTGTGAACGTCTAAGTTGTCGGCGCATCATCCCGAGTTATTGTCTTTTTTTTGGGGTGGACTTCACACCAGTTATTAACTGTCGACGCGTGCCCCGTGTACATAATCTAGCATGACCTTCCCGCTAGCACGGTCCAAAATAAGTTGAAACAAGATACGAACGATCCCACGGGCGGCAAAATCTCCCGCCTCCTTCTAAAATTTCCGCCACCTTAGTCTTTAGCATGCAAAATCCCCCTTTTGTCCTTGGTGCACGGAGACCAACAGTTACAATACCGCCCTCATCTACATGATAGGTCGGGGCTACTTGGGTAACTTCCGATCCCCCCACTACACGGCACCCCCATTTCCTCTCCCCCTCTCGCAAAAACGACTAACTCCACAGCACCAGAGTATCTTACATCACGCCGTCCGTACTTCATCACCCTTTCTCCCCTCCCCTCTCGAAACCCTAGACTGCTCATCCACCGACGTACCATAGCCCATTCACTGCCAGCGGCGTCCACCTCGCCGGATCTGCTTCTCTGGCCGCATCTACCCCTCCCACCTCCCCTAGAAACAAGTAGACTGCTCATCCACCACTGTACCACAGCCCATTCAGTGCCGGCCTTGTCCACGGCGCCGTATCTTCTTCACCGGTACTCTCGTCAACCGCCGCGCATCTGCAGCGGCTCATTCGTACTCCCCACTGGAGATGCTTCGTCCACACCCCCTGGAGCCGCCCCACCGACGCCCCAGTCAACGGCCTCTGATACTCTTCGCCGACACCTTCCTCAACCCTATTGGAGCCGCTTCACCGACACTTTCCTCAACCCTACCGGAGCTGCTTCGCCGACACCTTCCTCAACCCTACCGGAGTAGCTTCGCCTATACCATTCTCAACCCTACCAGGGCCGCTTTGCCAACTCACAAGTCCACGGCCTCAGATCCGCTTCCTTGCACCCTCATCCAACCTACCGGAGCAGCTTCTGACGCCCCGTCCACGGCCGCAGATCCGCATTGTCGACACCACCCTTAACCCAACCACCGGAGCAGCTTCTGACGCCCCGTCCACGGACGCAGATCCGCATCATCGACACCATCCTTAACCCAACCACCGGAGCAGCTTCTGACGCCCCGTCCACGACCGCAGATCCGCATCGTCGACACCATCCTTAACCCAACCACCGGAGTAGCTTCACCTACGCCCTCGTCCACGGCCACAGATCCGCTTCGCCCACACCGTAGTCCACCCTACCGGAGCCGCTCCACAAACACCCTACTCGATGGTTCTAGATCTCCTTACCGGACCCCGACAGCCAGCGCAGCGTCATCACCCTCGATGTTTCTAACCTGATTCCCACCGTGTGGAGAGATGCCAAGAACCCGCCACGGCCTAGGTACTTGTCACCTTTAAACCCGTCCAGCATCACCTGCCCGATGTACTTCAAATATACTAACCGGTCGCTGTTACCTGTTATGCAGCTGGCAAAAACTACAAGGACGATGTTTCTTCTGGATCTAACAGCTTGGCCAACCAAGATCCTGGACTGAGGCATTGCTATGATCTTGTAAGCGCGTCTCTCTCTCTTATATTGTTCTGTGCCTGCCAGCGTGCTTTGCTAGAATTTTCGACCAGTAATCCCTATGTGCAGACAATGATTTCTACTACTGGCTGCTAAATTAGATATTTAGATGTCATACATGATACTACCTCGTACCTCCGTTCCTAAATATAAGTCTTTCTAGAGATTCCACTATAGGCTACATACGGAGGAAAATGAGTGAATCTACACTCAAAAATGCATCTATATACATCTGTATGTGGTCCATACTAGAATCTCTACAAAGACATATATTTAGGAACAAGGGCAGTACATTACAAAAAATCGTAGGTGGCATGTAGGAATTCCAGTGCACTACATTAGGCTCCCTTAGAGTGCCTGCTAGTCCAGCATACAGAGTCATGGCTAGTTTATGGTACGCACACAATAGTTAATTGGTGGTTTAAATATGCGCAAGGGATATGCAATGTTGTATCATGTAGAGATGTCTGAAATTAGCCGTGTCAACTTGCAGATAGGGTTACACAATGAAAAAGTACAAGATGTATGTGGCAATTTCATGGAACATCGCAAAAAAAGGAGAGGCAGCGGTGAGCCTATATAGTGTGCTATGGTATGTCACTCCTCCATTGCAATCATCGTGACATGTTATTTGTATGCCAGTTCTATTAGCCAAGTTTCTTTGGGACAGTTATTATGAGTTATCCTAAGAAAATAAGCACGTGTGAATATAAGCTCCATGTAGTAAGCCAACTAGTTCTTTTCATTGCGTTTTCAGCTTATCTTTGGTATGATCAGTGGAAAGTCTAGATTGCATTATATTTTTTCATTTTGCTGCCCATATGGAAATTAATTTGACTTGCAAACATCACAAATTGAACCCAGTGCAGTAATTAATATGATAGGAAAACAGACCATCACTATTTGCTCAAAATGCAAATACAAAGATACCATCTACTTGGCACAATCTACTTTGGTCAATGTTTTCCATAGAGATCCCATTGCCTAGTTTAAATGAAGAACGCATGACCCACATTCAAATGAAGAACAATTATTTATTGAAATTCGATGGTCCAAGTGGTTGGTTATTATTGTATAGCAGCACCACCTGAAAGCATCATATAGCAGCAGCAGCTCATAGCAACTCATCATACAGCAGCAGCAGTCTGCAATTCATCATATACGAGCAGCAGCTCATAGCAATTCATCATATAGCAGCAGCAGGAGCAGCTCATAGCAATTCATCATATAGCAGCAGGAGCAGCTCATAGCAATTCATCATATAGCAGCAGCAGGAGCAGCTTGTAGCAACTCATCATATAGCAGCAGCAGCTCATAGCAATTCATCATATAGCAGCAGCAACTCATAGCAACTCATCATACAATAGAAGCAGCTCATAGCAATTCATCATATAGCAGCAGCAGGAGCACCTCATAGAAATGCATCATATAGCAGCAGTAGAAGCAGCTCATAGCAATTCATCGTATAGTGGATCAGAATGAAAATTTCACAAAGAAATCAGAGGAGATCCGCACCTTGTTGGCTGAGCTCATCCTTCAATAGCACCTCAAGGCCATGGCCTGGGAGGAGGGGAGGGGGAATAAGGTGGCTTCTGCCGTAGTGTGGCATCAGCCGTAGTTATGCAGCGCCCGCCGGAGTAGTGCGTTGGACGAACCACAATGGAGCAGCTGCTGCAGACCATGAGAATGAGGGGCGGCGCCAGAGGGAGGAGCAGCCAGGGAGATTTTCCCCTACCCGTGGCCATGTAGCCTAGCTGGACATAGCATCGTTGAGGACCAGGCCAGATGGGACTAGTGGCGACGGCTCACTAGAGGAACCCTAGTGCTGCAGGCAGGGGATCAAGGTAGAGGGAAAGGGGAGAGGAGAGGCAAGCGGGCAGGGCAATGAATGCTTGCGTGTTTGTTTTTACTTGAGGGTCAGGTGTGACACGGGCATCAACAGTTGCATTTTGAGTGTAATATAGGCAGGCAACAGAGTCATTTCACTATTCCCCTCCCCTTCAATTTTTAATGAGGTTCTACCCGAAACACCCCCCTCCAAAGCAAAATTAGTTAAGCCCAAGCCCATAACTCAAAAATGACTTCTTTACATCTTTTATGGCTTATTTTAGCAATATGCCCTGAAAAGGTGGAATCGAACTGGCCCTTAACCTGCAATTCAATTGTCCGTGCAATGATGAATCACTCATGCCTGCTATCTGTACATTTAGGCATCATCATACATGGCATAACCTAATACATGTGCATTCCATTGTAGAATCTGGAATATGCAATGTTTATGTTAGTTCATACGTTGCACATGATGTTTAAATGCCCCTTAAATCTGGTCAGTCAAGTGATGGTCTTTAAGCGTCCTTATTTGCTTCTTTTCTTGATATGTAAGATTTGCTCACACATCTGTTCAATTGCTTGTTTGCATCAGCCATCCATACTAGGACTGTTTGCTTCGATTACTTGCTATTCTTGACCTAACACTCTAACAGAGCTTGTCAACGATTTAAACACTAAGGGCTGCTGTAGTGGGGCCTTGTCTAACTCATAGGTGACATAAAGGTTTGGCTATACACTACAGTAGGCTCTCCAAGAGTACCTGGAGATCCAGTTCGAAGGTATGCCTAGTTTTTACATAGTGCAGACATAGTAAATGCTCATTTCATTGTGTGCAAGTGCAAGAGATGCAGCATGTTTCATTATGTGGTGTTGTTTTGTTATAATCTCATTCTTTTGCGTTCACAGACTGGAAAGTATGCATATTTATCTTCCAAGGAGACGAGTAACTAGTTTGTGTCACCTTGCAGAGGGGGTGCAATGAAGATAAGATTGAGGATTTCCAAGTACAAGATGTTAGGAAGGAGCCTTGCAAGAGAAGTAGGAGCTGCGCTGAGCCTCTTCAACCTGCTAAGGTAAGTCACCGTATGCAACTCAACAGTTCAATTCCTTGATTGTTTCAGGCATAGTTAATTTTCTCTTTTCAATTGCTTTATTTGTCCTCAGTTAATGAGATGCCCAAATAATCATGCCTGATGTTTGGTACTTGTATCACTATTAGTTGACATAATTAAAGGCCTTACCATTTAATTACTCTGCCGAAGTGTGCCTGGAGCTTTGAAGTCCATTAACCAACTATTATTGCATGAGGCTCACAATCTAGTTTATACTACACTAATGATTGCATAGTTTTGCCTGCTGTAGTATGTTTGTATGAAACCCTCTGCTGTTCCTTATGCTCCCTAAGACTTTAATTGAGGCACAGAATGGCCAACTGCTTGCTTACTTATACGCAACGTGCTATCTAAATTTGTAACTTGTCTGTGTTTTCGATTGGGCCCCAACATCATGCTCCTCTGGTGAGCTAAGAGGGATTTTTCTATGCAGGCTGCACAGACTATCTTTTTTATAATTTTTAAAATATCACCTGCTTATGCTTCATGACGTGTAACATTTTTTTTGAAAGTGACGTGTAACACTATTGTTAGTCCTATTTTGCCATGTAGTACAAAATAGTGTCTTGTTCGCTTAACTGTTGTAACTATATTTTTGCCCTAGTCATGTGTACTTATAGAAACACTTCAGGATGAAGTGACATCAACACAAAGATTTGCGAGTAGTGCGGCATGGCCGTTACCGAATGATTATAGATTGGAATTGGAATGTGCTGATGTTCTCGAGCATCAACTAGAGGTGGCAAGACAACGTGTTCATGATTGTCAACGTATAATCAACAAGTTGAGACTGGACATGCAGGTATTAGATGCAGGACTCAAAAAATGAAACAAGACATTGAGGTAACCATGAAGGAATTGGAGATTTTGCAGACTGAAATTTGTGCTATCTGAATCCGGCCAATCCTATTTTCTGAAGAGATTATAGTTCAAATGGAGTTAAGTTGATGCGCGTCCATGATGTATGAGCTGTATTTGCCTAGTGTATGTAATTTGCTGTTTGTGTATGCTTTATTATCACCTGTGCCGAACCATAATGCCCAGTGGGTATAATCGGCTGTAATTTCATTGTTGTATAGTGTAGGATTATTCTACCTTTCTATGCCTTGATCTCTTTGTTGTATAGTGTATGCTTTTTAGAGGTTATAGTATTGAGTAGGATAATTCTTTGAATATGCTATATCGTTCAAACGGGGGCCAACTCGCCCGACCATGGCCCTTCACGGGATGTCGGATCCATGGGCCTTCTACGTCTCGTAGGATCCATGGGCCTTCTACGTCTCGTAGGATCCATGGGCCTTCTACGTCTCGTAGGATCCATGGGCCTTCTACGTATCGTAGGATCCATGGGCCGCCGACTCATTTATGGGTCTTGTACGGGCCTTTAATGGGCCGTTGACGGGCCTTTAATGGAAATCGTACGTTTTATGGGCTGACCATAACGGGCCGTTAATAGGCCGTGTTTGGTGATGCTAGGAAAATGGCCCAACAGACTAACGGTCCACAAACGGGCCGACTGTAACGATGGGCTGAATTTGGCCCACAAGCAGAAAATGACAGTAACCGGCCGTAAGTAACCGAATGCTGCAAATGAGCCCAAGAATAAATGGGCCCTCAGAAGGCCGAAAGATAACTTGGGCTGGAAACGGCCCAACGGAATAACGGGCCATTAATGGGTATAAAGTGATACACTATTCATTACGGGCCAGTTTCACCACGGGCCGTTAATGGGTGTAAAGTAATACACTGTTCATTACAGGCCAGTTTCAGCACGGGCCGCTAATGGGCCAAGAGTTACAAAGGGCCTCATATAGGCCAAAAGACGTCATGGGCTATACATGGGCCAGAAGTGAAAACGGCCTGGAATCATATTGGATGGCCCAGATGACGCTACTGGGCCTAATTTGGATAGGACGTAACGGGCCTTGGGTTAGCGGGCTGTAAATGGGCTATATGTGAACAGGCCGTTAACAGGCTTTCCATGGGCAACGGGCCGGCCTTTTCATAGGAATGGGCCACTGTTGGGCCGTGCCATGTGTCGACGTATCATAGGCGCCTTCTGTCCAGTGAGTTGATGACATCTATCCCAACGATGAGCGGACACATGTTTCCTCTAGCCAATGATGATTTTACACATGGAAAATCCCCATTGGTCGGGCCTGTTAACGGGTTATCGGATCCAAAACCCGACCGATAGCTTAACGGCGTTCCGTTACGGTGGATGCCACGTGTCGGTCACCCTTGACGAAAGCACTTCTGTGATGCGCGATTTATCGTCATGGAAGTGGACACTTTGAAAGGATCGAGAAGAGGTGTCTAGAGGGGGGGTGATTAGACACTAAGTGCCAAAAGTTGCAGTTTTTAATATTCTTAAGTTTAAGTGGAGTTTAAGCACAAATTTAACAAACACAATACATATCAAGCAAGCATGCAATGAGTATATGAGCAGCGGAAAGTAAAGCATGCAACTTGCAAGAATGTGAAAAGAAGGGTTTGGAGTATTCAAACACAATTGGAGACAGGGATGTTTTTGTCGTGGTTCCGATAGGTGGTGCTATCGTACATCCACGTTGATGGAGACTTCAACCCATGGAGGGTAACGGTCGCGCGAGTCCACGGAGGGCTCCACCCACGAAGGGTCCATGAAGAACGAACCTTGTCTATTCCATCATGGCGTCGCCCACGAAGGAGTTGCCTCACTAGCGGTAGATCTTCACGAAGTAGGCGATCTCCTTGCCCTTACAAACTCCTTGGTTCAACTCCACAATCTTTTCGGAGGCTCCCAAGTGACACCTAGCCAATCTAGGAGACACCACTCTCCAAGAAGTAACAAATGGTGTGTTGATGATGAACCCCTTGCTCTTGTGCTTCAAATGATAGTCTCCCCAACACTCATCTCTCTCTCACAGGATTTGGATTTGGTGGAAAGAATATTTGAGTGGAAAGCAACTTGGGGAAGGCTAGAGATCAAGATTCATATGGTTGGAATGGAATATCTTGACCTCAACACAAGTGTAGGTGGTTCTCTCTCAGAAAATGTGTATTGGAAGTGTAGGTATGTTTTGATGGCTCTCTCCATGAATGAAGAGTGGGTGGAGGGGTATATATAGCCTCCACACAAATCTAACCGTTACACACAATTTTCCAAACTCGGTGGGACCGAATGGTTAAACTCGGTCGGACCGATTCAGCAAACCTAGTGACCGTTAGGATTTTCGGTGGGACTGAGATGCAACTCGGTAGGACCGATATGGTTAGGGTTAGGGCATAACGTAATCTTGGTGTGACCGATTACACAAACTCGGTGGGACCGATTTTGGTAATAAGCTAACCAGAGAGTTGGTCAGGAAAACTCGGTGGGACCGATTCGCTCATCTTGGTGAGACCGAAATGTTACAAAAGGGAAACAGAGAGTTTACATTGCAATCTCGGTGGGACCGATCGCTCATCTCGGTAAGACTGAAACGTTACGAAGGGAAACAGAGAGATTACAATCCCATCTCGGTGAGACCAAGATCCCTATCGGTGAAACCGATTTGCTAGGGTTTGTAGAAGTGGCTATGACATTTGAAACTCGGTGGCGCCGGATAGATAGAATTGGTGGGTCCGAGTTTGACATTTGGTTTAGGTCATATGTGGATGTGGGAAGGTAGTTGAGCGTTTTGGAGCATATCACTAAGAACTTTGAGCAAGCAAGCCATTAAGAAACACCTCATCCCCTCTTGATAGTATTGGCTTTTCCTATAGACTCAATGTGATCTTGGATCACTAAAATAGAAAATGTAGAGTCTTGATCTTGAAGCTTGAGCCAATCCTTTGTCCTTAGCATCTTGAAAGGGTTCCACATCCTCTAGTCCATGCCACTCCATTGTTGAACTTATCTGAAACATACTATGTAAAAGTGTTAGTCCAACAAGAGATATGTTGACATTAATTACCAAAACCACCCAGGGAGCACTTGTGCTTTCAATCTCCCCCTTTTTGGTAATTGATGACAACATACATCAAAGCTTTAGATAAAGATATAGAGAATAGCAAGTAAAGATTTGGAAAGACATGTAACATGCATAGGCTCCCCCTACATGTATGCAATCATGTGAATATTGAATATAGGAGCATGTGAATGCGTAAACATGACAGAGTAAGCAATGTGTTACATGTATCTTGGCTATATGCATCAGAGCAAATGATGTGAATGTGAGAAATATACCTTCATGCTCATGAGTCCTTGCAAACAGTATGTACATCAACAAGAACTTCTCATTCACATGACTGTGATGCATATACTTACCTTGTGGTCTTGAGTTGGCTTAGGATGGGATGAACCTGCGCAAACAAGGTTAAATAACACAGATACACCTACTGACCAGAGCAAGCAAGAGAAACCACAAGTGAACCAAGACCGGGATGACATGTAGAGTGAGTACTAAGTACCACATTGGATATAGACATGTCCCCAAAGGTAAAGATATGCAATAAAATCAGAGATTTCCTTCCCTTAGATGTCTTGCTCCCCCTGAATTTGCATGGGATATTGGGAGAAGATAGGGAACAGAAAATCAGAGCAACAAAAAAAGGAAACAACAGAGCTTGAGCTAAAGCAAGCAACCAAACATGTCTTTCCCCTCTTAAAGACATGTGACATCTCTCCTCTTGAACACCAAGCATCTGGGGTCTTTGATGATATTACTTTCTCCTAGTTGAGAAACTCTCCCCCCTGAGTATTCTCTCTTTCTCCCCCTATACAAAAGATTAAGCTTTGATGTGATCTCTCCTCCCCCCCTTTGACATCAATTTCCAAGAAGGGCTCTTCTGGACATGTGATACAAATGGGTTGGTCCTTGAGTCACAGAGCAAAGCAGCATGTCTAATATGATGCTGGTAGAGGACAAGAATCATTGAGTGGAGCTAGAGCAAACAGAAATCAGGAATAAGTGGCAAGTTGGTTTTCCTGTGATGGAATCGGTGACTCTGAGTTGTGTGCTTCGGTTGCACCGAAAGATTTCGGTTGGGCCGAAGAGAACAAACCAGTGTGACCGAGTTCATTAGAGTGAAACCACTTGTCACCTCAGCTCACTAGACAAGTAAGATCTCACAAGGATATGCAAGAAATTTACTGAAAGATTTGCAATGAATTGGATGCAGAATATGCAAAACAAAAAGGAAAGAAAAGAAACTAAAAGTTCTAGATGAAGTTTGAAAGGGGAAACAAATATGCAAATGCAAAAGCACGGAGAAACACTAGATAACTTCATCTAGAAATGGTCGGTGACAGAGTCACCTATGTTAGAGTATGTTGACTTAGGAGTCAAGTGAGAGCACTTGATCATAGGTCATACTCATCGTTTAAGCTCAAAATGGGGTTACCATTTTTCGTTTAAGCATCTTGATGTATTCACATCTTGTAGAGTTGCTTTGACTCATGACTTGGAGTAAAGCTTCTCTAAGATGGAATAACAGACCTTGGGTGTTGGTGTTGATCTTGCACATGTAGTTGAACTTGTGTGGGTTGCTCAAGATTGATGTAGTTCATCAAGAGTTGGGAGCACCACTTGGAGTTTGAGTTCATCTACCTACATGGGTTAGTTTTGCAAGGAAGAGCACTTGTGTATCCAAAATGACAATCATGATACTCAACATAGAATTTGCCAAAGGATATGTTTGAATGGTTTCGTGCTTCCTTGTCTTCAACCACCATTGTGTAGAGACTTGGTGATGTAGAGATTGCTCAAGATGTGAGTGAGTTGCAATCTCATAGATTTAGATTCAACCAAGTACCTACACGGGTTAGATAACATGCAAGGTACAAATATATCCAAGACATATGAATAGCATTATAAGAGAAATATCGAGGATTAGTCAAAGGCTCATGCCCCGCATGTATCAAATGGAGTTCCTACTCCAAGTTTGAAGCATCAATGATGTTCAATTCACCTCTCAACCTACAAAACACTTTCTCATCAAGTGGTTTAGTTAATATATCCGCCAATTGCTTATCGGTGCGAACATGCTTAAGGTTAATGTCCCCTTTTGCAACATGATCTCGAATGAAATGATGACGAACTTCAATATGCTTGGTTCGAGAATGTTGCACGGGATTGTGAGCAATCTTAATAGAACTTTCATTTTCACATAGCAATGGAACATGTTTCACATATATCCCATAATCTTTAAGAGTTTGGGTCATCCAAAGTAATTGAGCGCAACATGAACCAGCGGCAATGTATTCCACTTCGGCGGTGGATAAGGATACCGAGTTTTGTTTCTTGGAAGACCAAGACACAAGAGATCTACAAAGGAATTGACAAGTACCCGAAGTGGATTTTCTATCAACCTTATCTCCGGCATAGTCCGAATCGGAGTAGCCAACAAGATCAAAAGAGGACCTCTTGGGATACCAAATGCCAAAATCTGGTGTATGGATTAGGTATCTCACTATCATTTTCACAGCCTTAAGATGACACTCTTTAGGAGCAGCTTGATATCGTGCACACATGCACACACTTAGCATAATATTGGGATGAGAGGCACATAGATATAACAATGAACCAATCATAGAGCGATAAACCTTTTGATCAACCGGTTCACCATCTTTGGTCAAATCAAGATTTCCACTAGTAGGCATGGGTGTAGTCATACCTTTGCATTCTTGCATATTGAACTACTTGAATAAGTCCTTGGTGTACTTCGTTTGAGAGACAAAGGTACCTTCCTTAGTTTGCTTGATTTGCAAACCAAGAAATAATTTGAGTTCACTCATCATAGACATCTCAAACTTCTTCGACATTAGCTTTCCAAACTTCTCACTAAAATGAGGGTTAGTTGAACCAAATATGATATCATCAACATAAATTTGGCACACAAATAGTTCTCCATTAACCCTTTTAGTAAAAAGAGTAGAATCAATTTTACCAATTTCAAAGCCTTTTTCAATAAGGAACTTGGTCAAGCATTTATACCATGCTCTAGGAGCTTGTTTAAGACCATAAAGGGCTTTGTGAAGTTTGTAAACATGATTAGGTTTCTTAGGATTGACGAAGCCGGGAGGTTGCTTAACATAAACTTCTTCCTCAATTTTGCCATTTAGAAAAGCACTTTTAATGTCCATTTGGTACAAGGTGATATCATGGTGATTAGCATAAGCAAGTAAGATGCGAATGGACTCAAGTCTAGCAATGGGAGCATATGTCTCACCATAGTCCATACCTTCAACTTGTGTGTAGCCTTGGGCGACGAGACGTGCCTTGTTGCGAACCACTTTTCCATCTTCATCTTTCTTGTTGCGAAACACCCATTTGGTACCAATGATGTTGTGGTTGTTGTCGGGCTTCTCGACCAATGTCCACACTTGATTTCTCTCAAAGTTGTGTAGCTCTTCATGCATAGCGTTTATCCAGTCCGGATCCTCCAATGCTTCTTCAACCTTCATAGGTTCAATGCTAGAGATGAATGAGTAATGTTCACAAAAGTTAGCTAAACGAGTTTTAGAGCGAGTGATTCTCCTGGTTTGGATATCATTGTAGATTTGCTCGACGGGATGATCCTTAGCAATTATTGCTCGAACTCGTGAAAGCTTTTGCTTGGGTCGGGGTGGAACATCCTCTTCATCTTGTGCTTCTTCTTGGCCTTCTTCATTGTTGACATTGTCGTTCTCTTGTCGTGGTGGAGAAGGAGGTTGTTGATGTTCATCTTGGTGCGCTTCCTCATTTTCTTCATCTTGGCGTGTCCCACTTGTTGATGCTTCCGTATCAACTCTTGGTTCACCTTGTCGTGAGGTAGAAGCTTCCACTTGGACGGACGAGGTACTCTCCTTCACTTCCGTTGGACGAATCTTGCCAATGGACAAGTCTTGAATTGCTTCCGAAGGGTCTTTGTCTCCTACATCAATTGCCAATTGCTCTATTTGCGAGCCGTTAGATTCATCAAACTTCACATCTACTGTCTCTTCAACCTTTCGGGTGAAATTGTTGTAGACACGGTAAGTGTGAGAGTTTGAGTCATAACCAAGTAGGAAACCTTCATGAGATTTAGGAGCAAATTTAGAACGACGATGCTTATCAAGAATGTAGCACTTTGAGCCGAATACTCGAAAGTATCCAACTTGGGGTTTGTTACCGGTGAGGAGCTTGTATGCCGTCTTGCCGAGTAGCTTGTGAAGATACAAGAGATTTGTTGCATGACAAGCTGTCTCAACCGCTTCCGCCCAATAGTGCTTTGGCGTTTTGTACTCATCAAGCATCATTCTTGCCATCTCGATAAGAGTCCGGTTCTTCCTTTCAACAACTCCATTTTGTTGAGGTGTGTACGTAGCCAAGAACTTGTGTGAAATCCCTTCTTCATCAAGAAAGGTGTCCACATTTGCGTTCTTGAACTCCGTTCCGTTGTCGCTCCGAACCTTCTTGATCTTCACATCAAACTGATTTTGGGCCTTCCTAGCGAAGTTTTTGAAGATCTTTTGGATCTACGATTTGTCATCAAGAAAGAACACCCACGTAAATCTTGAAAAATCATCAACTATGACTGGACCAAATGAGTTACCACCGAGACTCTTGTAGGCATTTGGACCAAAGAGATCCATGTGAAGTAGCTTGAGTGGTCTTCTTGTGGTCATGATGTTCTTCGCGCGGTGACCTCCTCCAACTTGTTTCCCTGCTTGAAAAGCACTACAAAGTCTATCCTTGTCAAATATGACATCTTTTATTCCAAGGATATGATCACCTTTAATAAGCTTATCAAGATTTTGCATACCAACATGACCTAGTCTTCTATGCCACAACCAGCCTTTAGAAGATTTGGTAATTAAGAAAGTTCTAGGTTGAGCCTTTTTAGTGAAATCAACAATGTAAAGATCTCCTCTATGTATACCGGTAAAGACCATTTTATGATTGTCTCTACGAAACACTTGGTAATCTACTTCAGTGAATAAGACATTGAAAACGAAATCCGCAAGTCTAGAAACTGAAAGTAAATTGTATCCAAGGGATTCAACGAGCATGACATTTTGTATGGAGCTATCATGTGAGATGGCCACCTTACCAAGGCCAACCACCTTACCCTTTGAATTATCACCAAAAGTGACATATTTTTGAGGGCTGTCGTGTTCAGCAAGCTCACGGAACATATCTTTATCTCCGGTCATATGATCAGTACATCCACTATCAAGGACCCATTCCTTTCCTCCATCCATGTAGCCGCGAAGATTTGCCATAATACCAAAGTGTCTCATCGCATCATCGAGATCATAGTCACTATCATCATCATCATCATCATCATCATCATCATCATCATCATCATCCGAGTATTCATGTTCAACATCATCTTGTGATTGATCAATTCCTAGAGAGGGCAATTCATTAGATAAATGATCATTTGTATAGTTATCTTTATGAATTCTAATAGCTCTGGAAATGATATTGCTAATGATTCCAACATCTCCTTTGGCACTCGTAAGATTAGTAAGCTCAAATAAGCACTCACCAAATTTGGGATCATTGGAACTCATCTTAATCAAAGCAATAGACTTATGGAGGATTTCATCTAGATCTTTCAAGGAGTAATTAGGAAAGAGTTCCTCAAGAAATTTCCATATGGTGTAGGCACACTTGAGGGTAGGCAAACATCTAATCAAGTTTCTAGGCAAGCCTCTAATGATGAGCTCAACAGTTCTAAGATTGCGAATCATGTCAATATCTTCATCTAGGGTAGGGTGCAAAGGATCAACATGAGGTGCACAAGGGCTAGTAATGTACTTGTTCAAATGATATTCATTGAATATCTCAAGCATTTCGTTTTTCCACTCATGAAAATACTCTCCATCAAGAATAGGCACTCTATGTCTAAGACTCCCCAAAGTAGACACATCCATCTTCCTCCAATGGTGTTTAAACCAAGGCAATGGAGACCAATGCTCTGATACCAATTGAAAGGATCAAGAAGAGGTGTCTAGAGGGGGGGGGAGGTGATTAGACACTAAGTGCCAAAAGTTGCAGTTTTTAATATTCTTAAGTTTAAGTGGAGTTTAAGCACAAGTTTAACAAACACAATACATATCAAGCAAGCATGCAATGAGTATATGAGCAGCGGAAAGTAAAGCATGCAACTTGCAAGAATGTAAAAAGAAGGGTTTGGAGTATTCAAACGCAATTGGAGACACTGATGTTTTTGTCGTGGTTCTGATAGGTGGTGCTATCGTACATCCACGTTGATGGAGAAATCAACCCATGGAGGGTAACGGTCGCGCGAGTCCACGGAGGGCTCCACCCACGAAGGGTCCATGAAGAAACAACCTTGTCTATTCCATCACGGCCGTCGCCCACGAAGGAGTTGCCTCACTAGCGGTAGATCTTCACGAAGTAGGCGATCTCCTTGCCCTTGCAAACTCCTTGGTTCAACTCCACTATCTTGTCGGAGGCTCCCAAGTGACACCTAGCCAATCTAGGAGACACCACTCTCCAAGAAGTAACAACTGGTGTGTTGATGATGAACCCCTTGCTCTTGTGCTTCAAATGATAGTCTCCCCAACACTCAACTCTCTCTCACAGGATTTGGATTTGGTGGAAAGAAGATTTGAGTGGAAAGCAACTTGGGGAAGGCTAGAGATCAAGATTCATATGGTTGGAATGGAATATCTTGACCTCAACACAAGTGTAGGTGGTTCTCTCTCAGAAAATGTGTATTGGAAGTGTAGGTATGTTCTGATGGCTCTCTCCATGAATGAAGAGTGGGTGGAGGGGTATATATAGCCTCCACACAAATCTAACCGTTACACACAATTTGCCAAACTCGGTGGGACCGAATGGTTAAACTCGGTCGGACCGATTCAGCAAACATAGTGACCGTTAGGATTTTCGATGGGACTGAGATGCAACTCGGTAGGACTGATATGGTTAGGGTTAGGGCATAACGTAATCTCGGTGTGACCGATTACACAAACTCGGTGGGACTGATTTTGGTAATAAGCTAACCAGAGAGTTGGTCAGGCAAACTCGGTGGGACCGATTCGCTCATCTCGGTGAGACTGAAATGTTACAAAAGGGAAACAGAGAGTTTACATTGCAATCTCGGTGGGACCGATCGCCCATCTCGGTAAGACCGAAACGTTATGAAGGGAAACAGAGAGATTACAATCCCATCTCGGTGAGACCAGATCCCTATCGGTGAAACCGATTTGCTAGGGTTTGTGGCAGTGGCTATGACATTTGAAACTCGATGGCGCCGGATAGATATAGTCGGTAGGGCCGAGTTTGACTTTTGGTTTAGGTCATATGTGGATGTGGGAAGGTAGTTGAGGGTTTTGGAGCATATCACTAAGCACTTTGAGCAAGCAAGCCATTAAGCAACACCTCATCCCCTCTTGATAGTATTGGCTTTTCCTATAGACTCAATGTGATCTTGTATCACTAAAATAGAAAATGTAGAGTCTTGATCTTGAAGCTTGAGCCAATCCCTTTGTCCTTAGCATCTTGAAAGGGTTCCACATCCTCTAGTCCATGCCACTCCATTGTTGAACTTATCTGAAACATACTAGGTAAAAGTTTTAGTCCAACAAGAGATATGTTGACATTAATTACCAAAACCACCCAGGGAGCACTTGTGCTTTCTCACTTCCGTGATGATAATTTTGGTAATGTGATGGAACACTTGTACGACAGCATAGGTATGACTATCTTGATTCTGTCATAAATTTGTCATGGATGTACATGCATGACAAAAACGCGACCTACTATGACAAACATGTATCATCACGTAAGTGTATTTTTTTGTAGTGATGGACTCAAGATTAGTCATAAAGAACTCACATACTTACTACAAAAATCTACTAGTCATCGAAACAAAGTACTGCGTGCATGATCCTAGGGGGATAGATTGGTAGGAAAAGACCATCGCTCGTCCCCGACCGCCACTCATAAGGAAGACAATCAAGAAATAAATCATGCTCCGACTTCATCACATAACGGTTCACCATACGTGCATGCTACGAGACTCACAAACTTTAACACAAGTATTTCTCAAATTCACAACTACTTACTAGCATGACTCTAATATCACCATATTCATATCTCAAAACAATCATAAGGAATTAAACTTCTCATAGTATTCAATGCGCTTTATATGAAAGTTTTTATTATATCCCTCTTGGATGCCTATCATATTAGGACTAATTTTATAACCAAAGCAAATTACCATGATGTTTAGAAACTCTCAAAATAATATAAGTGAAGTATGAGAGTTCATCAATTTCTATAAAATAAAAACACCGTCGTGCTCTAAAAAGATATAAGTGAGGCACTAGAGCAAATTTTGCCTAGCTCAAAAGATATAAGTGAAGCACATAGAGCATTCTAATAAATCACGATTCATGCATGTCTCTCTCAAAAGGTTTGTGCAGAAAGGATGATTGTGGCAAACTAAAAATCAAAGACTCAAATCATACAAGACGCTCCAAGCAAAACACATATCATGTGGTGAATAAAAATATTGCCTCAAGTAAAGTTACCGATAGACAAAGATGAAAGAGGGGATGCCTTCCCGGGGCATCCCCAAGCTTAGGCCTTCTGACATCCTTGAATATTACCTTGGGGTGCCTTGGGCACCCCCAAGCTTAGGCTATTGCCACTCCTTATTCCATAGTCCATCAAATCCTTAACCCAAACTTGAAAACTTCACAACAGAAAACTCCAACAGAAAATCTCGTAAGCTCCGTTAGTATAAGAAAATAAATCACCACTTTTGGTACTGTTGTGAACTCATTCTTTATTTATATTGGTGTAATATCTACTGTATTCCAACTTTTCCATGGTTCATACCCCCGATACTAGCCATAGATTCATCAAAATAAGCAATCAACATGCGAAAAACAGAATCTGTCAAAAACCAAACAGTCTGTAGCAATCTGGTTATTTTGAATACTTATGTAAATATAAAACTCCAGAGAAATTAGGAAGTCCTAGATAATTTCTCTATTAATCCTCTTCAAAAAGAATCAATATTTTATCGCGCTTATGTTAAAATGAAAACTAATCTCCTGGGCGCAAAAGTTTTTGTTTTTCAGCATGATCAAATTAACTATCACCGTAGGTTATCCCAAAGGTCTTACTTGGAACAAACACTAATTAAAACACAAAACCACATATAAACATAGGCTAGATTAAATATTTATTGCAAAACAGGACCTAAAAATCAAGAACAAAAATAAAATTGGGTTGCCTCCCAACAAGCACTTTTCTTTAAAGCCTTTTAGTTAGATTGATAATTTTAATGATGCTCACATGAAAGATAGCAATTGAAACACAAAGAGAGCATCATAAAACATGTAACAAACAAGTTTAAGTCTAACATACTTCCTATTCATAGGAATTTTATAAGCAAACAAATTATCAAGACAAGCAAAGGCTAGCATATGCAAGGAAGAAGAAAGAAACAATAGCAATCTCAATGTAACGAGAGGTAATTTTGTGACATGAAAATTTCTAGAACCATATTTTCCTCTCTCATAATAATTACATGTAGGATCATAATAAAATTCAACAATATAGCTATCACATAAAATTTTCTCTTCATGATCCACATGCATGCAAAGTTGACACTCTTCCAAAATAGTGGGATTATCATAAAATAAAGTCATGACCTCTCCGAACCCACTTTTATCAAAAATTTCATAAGATTGAATATTCTCCAAATATGTGGGATCTAAAGTCGACACTCTTCCAAACCTACTTTCAATATTATTGCAAACATTATTATCAATCTCATATTCATCATGGGGCTTAAATAAATTTTCAAGATCATAAGAAGAATCACCCCAATCATGATTATTGCAACAAGTAGTAGACATAGCAAAACTAGCATCCCCAAGCTTAGGGTTTTGCATATTATTAGAACAATTGACATCAATATAATTTATAGTAAAACCATTGCAATCGTACCTTTTATTCGTGGAGCTATCGTGAATCACTTCATAAATTTCTTCATCACAATTTTCAAACTCACGAATTTCAAGCAAAACTTCATAAAGATAATCTAGTACACAAAACTCACTAGCAATTGGTTCATCATAATTGGATCTCTTAAAAAGATTGGCATGAGGATGAGGATCCATAAACTTTTAGCAAGTGAAGATGCAAGCAAAAAGAAGGCACATGGTAACACAAGCAAACAAAAGATCGAACAGAAGAAGGGCGAAGAAAAGGCAAATCTTTTCAAAAATCGTTTTAGAAGTGGGGGAGAAGAAAACGAGAGGCGAATGGCGAATAATGTAATGCGGGAGATGAGAAGTTATGATGGGTACTTGGTATGTCTTGGTTGGTGTAGATCTCCCCGGTAATGGCACCAGAAATCCTTCTTGCTACCTCTTGAGCTTGCGTTGATTTTTCCCTCGAAGAGGAAAGGGTGGTGCAGCAAAGGAGCGTAAGTGTTTCCCTCAGTTTTTAGAACCAGGGTATCAATCCAGTAAGAGAATACGCAACAAGCCACTGAATACCTGCACAAACAAATACCAACTTGCAACCAACGGCAAAGGGGTTCTCAATCCCTTCATGGTTATTCGCAAAGTGAGATATGATAGAGATGGATAAACGGTAAAGTAATATTTTTGGTATTTTTGGTTTATTGAATGGAAAATAAAAGATTGCGAAGTAAGGAAATAGCGACATAAATTGGCAAGTTGATGGAAAACTAATATGATGTAAAATAGACCCGGGGCCATAGGTTTCACTAGTGGCTTCTCTCAAGATAGAAAATATTACGGTGGGTGAACAAATTACTGTCGAGCAATTGATAGAAAAGCGAAAAGTTATGACGATATCTAGGGAAATGATCATGAATATAGGCATCACATCCGTGTCATGTAGATCGAAACGATTCTGCATCTACTACTACTACTCCACAAATCGACCTACTCCTGCCTGCATCTAGAGTATTAAGTTCATAAGAACAGAGTAACACATTAAGCAAGATGACATGATGTAGCAGGATTAACTCAAGCAATATGATGAAAACCCCATCTTGTTATCCTCGATGGCAACAATACAATACGTGCCTTGCTGCCCCTACTGTCACTGGGAAAGGACACCGCAAGATTGAACCCAAAGCTAAACACTTCTCGCATTGCAAGAAAACCCAATCTAGTTGGCCAAACCAAATCGATAGTTCGAAGAGACTTGCAAAGATATGAAATCATGCATATAAGAATTCAGAGGAGATTTAAATAATACTCATAGATAAGCTGATCATAAATCCACAATTCATCGGATCTCGGCAAACACACCGCAAAAGAGTATTACATTGAATAGATCTCCAAGAACATCGAGGAGAACTTTTTATTGAGAATCAAAGACAGAGAAGAAGCCATCTAGCTACTAGCTATGGACTCATAGGTCTGAAGTAAACTACTCACGCTTCATCGGAGAGGCAATGGTGTTGATGTAGAAGCCCTCCGTGACCGATTCCCCCTCCGATAGGATGCCGGAAAAGGCCCCAAGGTGGGATCTCACTGATACAGAAGGTTGCGGTAGTGGAGAAGTGGTTTCATGGCACCCCTGGATGTTTTTGGGGTATAAAAGTATATATAGGCGAAGGAATTAGGTTAGTGGAGCTACGAGAGGCCCACAAGGTCGGGGGCGCACCCTACCCCCTGGGCGCGCCCTCCACCCTTGTGCCCACCTCGAGGCTCATCTGACTTGTACTCCAAGTCTCCTGGGTGTCTTCTGGTCCAAGAAAAATCATGGCGAAATTTTTATTCCATTTGGTATTCCTTTTCTGCGAAACTCTAAAACAAAGAAAAAACAGAAACTCGCACTGGGCTCTTGGTTAATAGGTTAGTCCCAAAAATCATATAAAATAGCATATTAATGCATATAAAACATCCAAAACATGTAATATAATAGCATGGAACAAAAAAATTATAGATACATTGGAGACGTATCATGATCCCAGTTACTTTGGTTATGCTATAACCATTCAAACAGTGGATTCACTCTCTATTGTTAAGCTTTTCCCTAGTTACTAGAATCATTCCCAGCATTTGCATTTTTTCCCAGCTTGCAACCGCCATTGTGCCATTTTACTATGGTCTTCCTTCCTAGTAATTGTTGTTCAGGATCATCTTCAAAAGTGGTCCTACCATGGGTCCCAACCATTTCCGATGATAAGCAAAAATCATCCATTGTGTTGTCTTCAACAAGGTAGGCCACATCATCCGTCCTAGTCCAAGTATGTCATTCTTTTGAGTTCCTTCAAATGATCGATTGTGATTGCCTCAGGATGGTATAAAGAGTTTCAATGTTCTTTGTATCAAAAGTAATTCTTTTTGCCATTTAAGGGAATAATCCTATGAGTCACCTCCTCTAAGGTGCCCCGTTGTGGAATCATGGCAGTTGACTCCTCGCTACCTCGTGGCCGATTGTTGCCAACCAAATTGAGCCATCGCCATCTGTTTCCTTTCACCTCTGATGTGTGTCTTGTTTCTCAGCTCAAGAGATGTTCCTTCGTCTCACTCCATGAGTTGATCTTGAGTGCTCAATATTCGAGGAGATCGATTCCTGTAGAGTTTCTTTCTGCTGTCATCGTGTTGGATGAAGATCTCGAAAGCAAAGACGTCAAGATCAATTTGAATCAATGAATCAACATCTTCGAGAAGGGAAATTGGATCATGAAGATCATGTTAGCTTGTGTCCCTCTGTCTTCTTACCTCACGTCTTGAATCTCGGGACGAGATTCTTGTTTAGTTGCATCAGTGAGCATGCATCATGTTTAATTCAAGAGATTGAATTGAGGAATATTCCAAGCCTAGGAAATTATTTTAAAAGAAGGGCAAGAACCCTTTAAATTGCATTCATTAAATCCAAATTACCTTAAAAATAGTTTTGAGAATTTTGGCAGAAACTATATGTCAAACCAAAATTTAGGAACATTTTTAAGAACTATTTTGGGCACTAAATTTAAATCAACATGGTATTTGAATTTGGGTTTATATTCATATTAAATAGGATATAAATTCAAAACCCTCTGGACTTAGTTCATGTGCTTTTGGATAACTCCACTATGCAACATAGAAATATTCAGGGGAATTTTGTCATTGGTTTTGGATTTGTTCTATTTGAAAACAGTGGCAAACGAGGTTAAATAAAACAAAAACAAAAGGAAAATAAAACAGAACACAAACTTATGTGTCGCTTACCTAGCCCAGCCCACCTGGCCTGGCACTGTTGGCCCAGCCCACCAGTACCACCGTCCTGAAGCTCCTACGAGGAGGATGCCGAGCGCGTGTTTGCCGCACGTTGGCACACGCACGGCCACCTCCTACTTCCCGCCGCTGCCCCAGAGCGGCTAAGGAAGCCAACGCGATGCTCTCGACCCCTTGCACCTTTCCCTCTCTTGCAGGACCCCTTCCCCTCCTCTGCTATTCCCCGTAGCACCACTGAGCACTCCTGTCGCCATCGCTCGTTGTTGCCGTAGCAACAACCACCTGCTCGACCCGCCAACGTGTCCACGGCCTTTGCCTCATCGCCATCGCCCTCTCCGTCGACGCGAGCGACGCCGAACACCCCCGGGCGCCGCCACCATCGTTGTCTTCTACCTCAGTTGACCGAGATCGCCGTTGCCCATACGTCACCGTCCCCTTCATTCGAACCGTTGTGAGCCCCTCTTGCTCCTCCCCCTATACCCACACTCGCGCGCGTGCTCGAGCTCCGACCCCCACTGTGCCCGCAAGATCCACGCTGCCGGTGATGTCACCGCCGTCGATGCATCCACTTGGGCTCAAAATCGAGCGCGACACCATGCTCCGCACCCTCCGAGGAGCTGAAAAACCACCACCCGTTCGTCCTACGGTGCACCACATCACCGTTCTCGAGCATGCTCGAACCACGGCCACCGCAAACCTCATCATCAGCGTCGATTCCAGCTATCCCCGTGCACAATCTCACCGCCACTAGATGCAGGCGAGCAAGGGCTATGCCGTGTTGCCCTCAGCACGCCAAACCATCACCCGTAGTGCTTTCCCGAGAGTCGCCGCCCCGTTTGTGTGCTTTCCGGCGTTCAATTCCAGCGTGTTGATGTGGCAATGTCATTAGCCGCTAACAACCCCATTAATTAACCCCTAGTGACATTGACAGTTGGGCCCTGCTGCCTAATTAACCATGGTTTAGTTCCTGTTTAGTTTTAACTAACCACAATGGCCCCACGCATCAGTTTTGACCATGCTAACGTTGCCATTGACTGAACCCACATGTCAGCGACCCTAACCAGCAGCGTGACACCGACCAATGGTACCCACTATGAGGTTTGACCTGGAACAACCCCTGTTGACTTGCTGATGTCACACCGAGTTCATGCTGACGCAGTAATTGTTTCTAGGAGTTTGAATAAATCAAAAATGATTTAATTATTTCAGAAAATATCCAAAACTTCTAAAAATCATGGAAATTCGACCATAGCTCAGAATGAAATAATTTATATATGAAAAATTATCATAAAAATCCAAAGAATCTGTTTATGGCATTCTCATGCGTGTTTGAACAACCTAAAGTTACTGTATATGACAATTTAAACAAATGGCATTTTAAATGTCTCATGTGGAGTTTGAATTTGAATCTTGGGTTCAAACCAACTTCATTTAAACTTTTTCTAGCTACATTAGCTCAAATCACAGCATGTTTCCATGTCATGATCATGCATCATATTGTTGCATTGCATTAATTGTGTTCCTTTTTGTTTGCCGGTGTTGTTTCCTCTCAGTGGACGTAGCTCCGAAGATGAGTTCGATGACACCGATGAAGAGTTTTACTATCTTCAAAAGTGCCAGGCAAGCAACCCCCATTGAACATTCTGATATAATCCCACTCTCTTGCTCTTGCTCTCTTTTACTACATTAGGACAACAATGTTTCAACTGTTACATGCCGCGGTATTTGAACCCCTTTCCTCTGCATGACCTATCATTGCCACAGTAAATAGTTGAAACCCACTAGCATGAGTAGGAGTTGATTGAGCCATGATGTGCCTACTCATTTATGCTTGCTTGTTATGCCTGCTATTGCTTAGAGTTGTGTCAGATCTGATTCATCGGGGATGAATTGGAATGTGGTCATCATGTCCTACTGTTGAGAGCTAAGTGTGTGAACACGATTTGGTAAAGGTAGCGTTGAGAGGCCATTTAGGAGTACATGGTGGGTGGTCTGATTGAAACCGTCCTCAGGAACTGAGTTCCGTGTGTGTGAGTCAAGATCGGCTACTACCACGCGTTGGGCTCGAAACCAATGGACCCTCTCGACTTATTAATTACCCTGTCCTCTGTCCAAGAGTTGCAAGTAGTTTCTGGTATTTGTAGTATGCTGGAGGCCGTGCGCAGCGCTGACCCTAGGGGTGGGCTGTGATGCGTTAGGCACGTGGCCCGGTGTACCGAGTTTCCCGTTTGGTGAACCGAGAACCCTGCACACATTGTTTGGGGCTGTAGTGGAAACCCCGGACGGATCTCCTTGTGGAAGGAACCCAAATAGGTGATAAACCAGGACTAGAGACTTGTGTGGTTAGTGAGGTCGTGGCCGACACCCTCCCTGGGCTTCGGCTTGAAGGTTCCGAGTACATGTCGTGTAAACGACAGTAAGTGGTGAGAGCAAGTGTGAAGAAGTACTCCCCTGCAGGGTTATCAAACTATTCGAATAGTCGCGTCCACGGTAATGGACTACTTGGTTGATTATGCTGTTCATAGACAAGTTAATGGTTACTCATAAAAGTCTCAAGACAAGTGTGAGTGCTATGGATGGCCTTCTCGTAGGGAGACGAGAGATAATCCATAGTGGTGTATTGATATGGTGAACATGTGGACTTGTGTGTGCCGCCTCAAAAGAGTTACCTGCAGTCGTTGTTCATGGTAGCCACAGTCAAAGCTGGCTTGCTGCAGTTAAACTCCACAACCCCCCTTTTGATACTAATGCATATGTAGATAGTTCTTATGTAAGTCTTGCTGAGTACATTTGTACTCACGTTTGCTTAATTTATGTTTTGTAGAGAGACCTCAGTCTCACTAGTAGATCCGCGTGGACTTCGACGTTTAGCTTGTTACCTCAGTTACGATCTTGTACCCTTGGGAGGGTCGTCTAGATAGTCAGGCTCTAAAGCCTTCTTCCTTTTCAGATGTCTGTACCCAGACATGTTTATGGTTCCGTTGCCTGTATGCCCTGTATGTTCAGTCATGTGACCCATGAGTGTAATTCTTACTTGTATGACTCTTTGGAGCCTTCTAAATAAATACTTTGAGGCGTAGTGTTTTGTTGTGATGCCATGTTGTATTTGCACATATCGAGCATATTGTGTGTATGATTTTGGAATGCTTGGTATGTGTGGGATCCGACAATTTAGTTGTTTATTCTTGGTAGCCCCTCTTATGGGGAAATGTCTCCTAGTGCTTCCACTAAGCCATGGTAGCTTGCTACTGCTCCAGAACACATGGGATGATCGACATGTGTCATTGTTTGCTTTTGTGTCTGTCCCTTCGGGGAAATGTCACATGTTGTTCCTTTAAGTCCTTGTAGCTTGCTACGACTTGGGTTCATACGCTGATGACCGACACGTGCATTGCTGGGTCATGTATGCCTATCCCTGTAAGTTAGTGCCACCTTAGGTTTACGACTAGTCATGTTGGCCCGGGTTCTCTGTTATATGGATGCTAGCGACACTAATACATGAGCCAAAAGGCGCAAACGGTCCCGGGCTTGGTAAGGTGGCACCCGTGGGGATACCGTGCGTGAGGCCGCAAAGTGATATGATGTGTTACATGCTAGATCGGTGTGACTTAGGATTGGGGTCCTGACAACTTTGGTATCAGAGCCTAACTGCTTGTAGGATTAGCAACCCAAACTAATCGAAGTCGAGTCTAGAAATGCTTTAGCTATATAAGGGAATTGATTGTGGAAGGGAACATAAGGCCCTTTTTACTCCTTTACCTTATGTCCTTCTAATCTAAGTCACCCTCTTCTTTCCTATGGGGATTAAGGACTAGGCTTCTCATCATTCTACCAGGATCACGTGTTATCAATTTGGAGACTTATAGGATTGTTTGATTCAAGCCTCAGTTCAGTTTCTACTACTTCCGTGTGTTGATGGTTGATCTCGGAACCTTGATATTACGATATGGAGTGGTTATGCCACCATTTTGCAGGATGTCTCAAAATCCTTTTTGAGCATTTACAGCCATTATGCTGTCCGAGTCATCCCAGCTTTCTAAATAGTCTGATGCATTTGTAATCCCCTTCTTCCCATTCTCGATGTTCCTTTGGGCCAGATTAGCCACACTAATCAGTGTGTTGAGGTACTCTGTTGCCTCGACATATATGTTGAAGCTGTTAATAGGACACTAGGGTATCTTAGAGAACCACCTAGAGATTCAGTCTTTGTGTTGTATCCCCAGTGTGATGATTCTGGCCATCATTCTTGAAAGCATCTCGTGATGTTATTTTGTTAGTAGGTATTCTATTTCTGGCTTCTTGAACCCAAGATTCTCTCTACTTACTTCATGTTGATAATGTTGCTCGTTCCTTTAGGATATTAATAACCTTTGCAATAGTCCTCGAGTTCCGTGGTATATCATTCTTCCAACTACCATGAACCAATGTGACAAAAGTTCTTTCGAACCAAAAGATCACAACCAAAGTGCTCTTGATGAGTTCTCTATTCTACGTTGTGAATCTGCCAGTCCTTTTCTCTGTTGCATGGGTTATCTGGGAGAAATATGTTGAGCTTTGTTTGACATACTAATCTATGCACCCCCAACTCAGAAAACCATATGTTCCTTGAGTTGTCCCTCTTTAGTGGTATTTCGGCCTCTGTCTATTAGTTGATAGTCAAGGGTAGGTGTGCATTCGTGTTCATCGATGCCTTTTATTCTTATGGTACATCAATTATTTCCATTTCAGAATGGCTTAGGAGAAACAAACTCCAGTACCTCATCCATATCTAGGATTGGGTCAAAATAGTTGTATTCTGCAGATCATAATGCTAATCCAGCTTCTGTTCTGTTCTACCTTGGAGTATTACCATCTTTATATCAAGAATATCATGGGAATTGTACACCATCCTATGAACTCTTGATATAGTGATACTTGTAGCCATCATTGTTCATTTCTCGGTTCCTGTGTTGTTGTAACTGGAATGCCGGCAAGTGAACCATGGTGTGTGAAATCAACACTTGTAGCAACCCTGTTGCTTGTAGTTAATGGATGCTAATTTCATTCCTAGTGTAATGGTTATTGAATCATCATCCTAAGATTGATCGTGCTACCTTGTCCATTTTTCCAAGTGCACCATTCGATCAATGAGTGGGATCGTGTCAACACCTTGCTCTTTTGATCATATCATCTTGCCCTGAAAAGCAAGGTTGTACTCGAGCTTAATAACATATAGGGGTCCCGACACGTTGTGAACATGTCGGTTGGGCAATGGCTGGACCGCGTGTCCAAAATGGTCATTTCCCACTAGGGAAGGCTATGGCTATAAATAGCCACCCCACGCCGGCTTTGTCCGGTGGCTGCTCCGTTTGATTCTGAGTAGATTGTTGAGCAACCCCCTGTCTGAGCAATTTGAATTTAAAATACACCGAGAGAAAACCCCTAGAGCTGAAGAATTAGATAGTGGTTCAGCATCACTCGAATCTAAGTCTAGTACGCTCTGCCTATTACTCTTGAGAGATGGAAACTCTCTAGACGGTTAGGTGTCAATTTCTTCAAAGACCAAGAGTGATTGTAGTTCTCGAAGAAGTCTATAAAGGTTCGGAGATCTCCTCAAGTATCTACCATGAGTGATCGACATTGGTTGACGAACCAATTTTCGAGGAGAATAGGGTGAAGAGAGTTTATCTCTTGTGTTAAGTCACAGCCCCTCAAACTAGACGTAGTCCTTGTGTAGAAGGACGAGCTGGTCGAACAAATACCTTGTTGCCATTGAGCATCACTAGTTACGTCTGCTATCCATATTTACATTTGATCTGTTTTCCTTCATGTGATTTGTCTCGATGCATGCTTTAGTTTCCATTCGGTACTTAGTTATAGCTCACTGTAATCTGTTTTCATTCGCTTCGCTGCTGGGTTCCCAGAGTTTTGAGATTTCCAAATAATTTTTAAAAGTCCCATTCATCCCCCTCTGGTAGACATACTCTGTTCCTACAATTTGTATCAGAGCAAGGTACTCCTTTACTCTGCTCATTTTGGTCCAATCACCTTGGAGTTTAAGCATGTCTTCAGTGAGCTACAAGTCGCATCTCAAGATTCCCATCTTCGATGTGACGGACTATCCCTTCTATAAGGATAAGATGAAGATCCGTCTCCGAGCAATTGATGATGATATGTGGAACGTCGTGTAGTTTGGGTTCACGGTTGAAATACCTCAAGCCCCCACCGACTAGGAGAAGAAACTCATTCAGATGGATGCTCAAGCTAAAAATGAAATTGGCGGCCATCTCTCTCAGGCTCAATTTCTTCGCCATCGCTAGTACGAAACTGCGAAGGATTTGTGGGACGTCCTTGGGAAGATAAATGAATGTGTTTCAACTTAGAAAGAAGCTCGAATTGATACTCTTCGAGCGAAATTCAATCGATTCAAGCGCATTGGAAATGAAAGCTGTCAACAAACTTTCAATCGTTTGAGTGACATAGCAAATGAGCTTCAAGGTCTCGGCACCAAAGACATCACTGATCATGAAGTTGTAAAGAAACTGCTCCGATCACTTGAAAGTTCATTCGACACACTAGTCTTGATGATTCGTGGACGAGCTGATTTCAAAACCCTCGACTC
The DNA here is from genome assembly GCF_003073215.2 of Triticum urartu. NCBI lineage: Eukaryota > Viridiplantae > Streptophyta > Magnoliopsida > Poales > Poaceae > Triticum > Triticum urartu. The sequence goes on from NC_053026.1 coordinate 349,953,391, forward strand.
TGCTGATATCATGGAAAGATTGAACACCCATGAAGATCAAGAATAAGAGAAAAGAGATCTGTATGGCCCAAGTGAATGCAAAAATCATGCTCTCAAGGTTGTAGCTGATTCGTCCTCCGATGGAAATGCCGAAGAAGATTCAGATGACCCAGAAAGGCTCAGCAAAGATCTTGCATTAATCACGAAAAGATTCCACCACCTTCATAGGAAGAGCCAATTCCAGAAGAAAGGTTCAAGCAACTCTGGCAGTTCAAAATCTTCATCAAAACCTACTGGAGAATACACCCGCTTCAAGTGCAAAAATCCTAGACATTTCATTTTGGACTGCCCTCTCTAGGAAGCTGAAATCCGTGCTAGTGGAAGATATGATTCTGGCAACTATTGAGGCAAAAGTAAGAGCAAGAACTATGACTCTGATGATGAGAAGAAGACAAAGAATTTCTTCAAGAAGAAGACAACTCCACATCAAAATCTTCATCAAGATCTCCCTCAAGAAATCCTTCCAAGTCCTCCTCTAACTGCAAGAATAACTCTCGCAAGGCCAAGGCATACATCGGCACGGAGATGGATTCTGATGAAGAAGAATCTTCTGACTCCGAAGAAGCTGATGAATCCGATGAGGATTCCGACTCTGGCATGGCCTACATAGCATATGCCTCCTCCCCTGCAACAAACTTCTTCAGGAATCCATCAAGCGATGATGAATCTCCTGCCTAATGCTTCATGGCCAAAGCCTTGAAGGAAAAGGTATCCTCCAAACATCACAAGGTTCACTCCAGTGATCAATATTCTTATGATGAGGATGACCATGATAAATTGATCAAGATTGTTAATATTCAACAAAGCTCTCTTGAGAAAATTGAGCAAACCCTCAGGAAATATGAAGGGTTGTTGGTTTAGGAGATGGAGAAAAATCTGTCATTGACTGAAGAGTATTCCACTCTCAATTCACAAATGGAAGAACTTTCAAATCGTCATGATTTTCTGACCTATGATTACCTAAAAAGAAAACAAGAACTTGAGGTGCTGAGAGAGGCTCATGAGGATTTGATCAGAGAAAATTCTCTTCTCACCCAACAACTTAAAGAGAAACCTGAAGTGTTTATACCACCTTGCTTAAAATGCCTTGAATGAACCAACGCTGAATCAAATATTGAATCCTCTGTGAATGCTAACCCCTCTATCGATGAAAATGGTTCTGTTTTTGATGAAAATGCTAGGTTGATGGATCTTCTTGTGGTAGGAATGTCCAAATCTCTCAAAGGGCATCAAACCCTTTGTGACGTTATGAAGAAATCTATTCTTCACAAAAATCCTAGGAAAGAAGGTATCAGTTTCGGGAGGAAACTGAATGAAAATGGCTCCAACTGGGAACCTGACCAATATCCTCGCACTGTGTGGGTGCCTGCCAAGAGAAAAACACTCGATCCAGCTTTGCTTTCGGGATATAACACTCGCATCCCCGAATATCCTGATAATGATTCTCTAGACAACTATAAGTTCAAAAACCAACATGGTGAGGCTATTGCTCGCTATATTGGACCAAATAGCAGGAATGGCCCCCCACAGAAAGCCATATGGGTGCCCAAGAAAAACATGGAAGCATTACCTGTTACCACGTTACTAACCATGCAGGCTTCAAAATGCTCGTTATTTTCTTGAAAAAGTTCGACAGAATGAGTACATGCATACCTCACTATGCTCATTCGTCTGGAATGAAGTTCAATGCTTATTCCTTTGATTATGCTCGCACCTCCTCGAGTGACATTCATGTTTATCGAAAGAAATCATATCCTGCTCGTTCATTTGTTTTGAAGCCACCTGCAAATATGTGGGTGGTTAAGAAAGCCTAATTCTTCTGCAGGTCTATGTCTCCAGGTGTAACGAATGGATAATGGATAGTGGATGCACTTGTCATATTACCGGAGACAAGTCGTTGTTTGTCGATCCTAACTTAACTACTTCTCCACTGAAGTATATCACCTTTGGCGACAACAACAAGGGAAAGGTAATTGGATTAGGTAAAATTGCTATATCTAGAGACAAGTCCATTGATGATGTTTTATTTGTTCAGTCTCTTGGTTTCAATCTCATGTCAGTTGGCAAGCTTTGTGATCTAGGCATGCTAGTTCTATTTGCCATATCCAAATGCAATGTCTTTATGGCCTCTAACAATTCCTTCGTATTCGAGGGAATTAGAAAAGGTGATCTATATATTGTGGATTTCTCTAAGGGTCCCTCAGTCCAAACTTGTTTGCTTGCAAAGGCAACTGAAGGTTGGCTGTGGCACCGAAGGCTTGGTCATGCAGGTATGAGAAACTTGCAAACCCTAGTGAAGAAAATTCATCTCCGTGGCATTCCTGATCTAAAATTTGACAAGGATCGTCTTTGTGCTGCATGTGAGGCTGGTAAATTGGCCAAGAAGCATCATTCATCAAAGACTGTTATGACCACAACAAGACCTCTGGAAATTTTTCATATGGATTTATTCAGACCTCAAAACTATGCAAGTTTCGGTGGCAATCATTATGGCTGGGTTATTGTTGATGATTTCTCTCGTTACACTTGGGTATTCTTTCTCGAAGATAAGACATGCACCCAAGATATCTTCAAAAGCTTCACTAAGAAGGCCCAGAATGAATATGATGTGCGAAATAAGCATGTCAGAAGCGACAATGGCATTGAGTTAAAAAACACTCGTATCGATGAATTTCTTGACGAAAATGGTATTACTCATGCGTTCTCTTCCGCATACACTCCCCAAGAGAATGGAGTTGTTGAGCGAAAGAATAGAACTCTCATCGAATTGGCGAGAACAATGTTCAGTGAGTATAAAACTCCTATTGACTTCTGGGCCGATGCTATTAACACTGCTTGTCATGTTATCAATCGTGTTTATCTTCACAAGTTCCTTAAGAAAACTTCACATGAGCTTATCACTGGCAAGAAACCAAATGTTTCTTATCTACATGTTTTTGGTGCACCTTGTTATATTCGTGTTATGAATCAAAGTTTGCACCTAAGGCACATGAAGGTTTTCTTCTTGGTTATGGCTCAAACTTGCATACTTATCTTGTCTATAACTCTCACCACAGGAAAGTTATGGAAACGGTAAATGTGCGGTTTGATGAATCTAACGGCTCCCAAAAGGAGCACCTGCCAAATGTGATAGATGAACCACCGATTTCGGATGCTATTCGAAAAATGGTTGTTGGGAGCATCAACCCAGTTGAAGGAAATGTACCTGAGTCCTTTGATGATGATACCCCCGTGACACGAAGCAGAACTGGTCAAGCCACTGCCGAAGCAAATGCCACTCCAAATGCAAATGGCAATCAAATTCCAAATGCCAATCAAAATGTCAATCCCGAAGGGAATGGAGATACAAATGCTGATGAAAATGATAATGATCATCAAGATGAAAATACTCATCCACAAGTGGCTAATCGAGTTGATCCTTTATTAATTCTCGATGAACTCGAGAATCCAGTTTATCGACCCACAACTCATTCACATACTCGTTTAGCTAACTACTATGGCAGTTTCTCCTTTGTTTCATTGGCAGAACCTACCAAGTATGAAGAAGCCATGAATGGTCCAGATTGGATGAATGCTATGCAAGAGGAGTTGGTGCAATTTGAACTAGATGATGTTTGGAAATTGGTTGACAATCCAAATCCTAAGAAGCATAATATCATCGGCCCAAAATGGATATTCCAGAATAAGAAATATGAAAATGGCATTGTTGTCAGAGACAAAGCACTTCTTGTTGCTCAAGGGTATACACAGGTAGAAGGTATTGATTTCAGTGAGACATATGCTCCTGTTGCGCGCCTTGAGGCAATTCGTATTCTTCCCGCTTATGCAATGCTTTATCAAATGGATGTGAAAAGTGCTTTCCTCAATGGTGAAATTGATGAGGAAGTATATGTTAGACATCCACCTAGATTTAAACACCCTTAGTTTCCTAACAAAGTTTTCAGGTTGAAAAGGCTCTATATGGGCTGAAGCAATCCCCTCGAGCATGGTATGACACCTAGTTTCCACCGATCCCACTGTTTTCACTTGAGCTATTGATAATGATCTATTCGTATGTGAAATTTATGTGGATGATATATTATCTTTGGTTGTACTAACAATGCTTGCAGCTTAGAGTTCGGAAAAATGATGTCCGAGAAATATCAAATGTCAATGATGGGTTGAAAAGATCGATATGGTTGACTAGAGGGGGGGCTGAATAGGCAACTAATAATTTTTAGCTTTTCTTGACCAAATTAAACATAGCATCAAATAGGTTGTCTAGATGTGCAACTAGGTGAGCAACCTATAAGATGCAACAAGAACACGCACACAAGCAAGCAAGGAATACAACACAATAAAAGCTTGCACAAGTAAAGGTATGAGATAACCAAGAGTGGAGCCGGTGGAGATGAGAATGTGTTACCAAAGTTCCTTCCCTTTGAGAGGAAGTACGTCTCCGTTGGAGCGGTGTGGAGGCACAATGCACCCCAAGAAGCCACTAGGGCCACCGTATTCTCCTCACGCCCTCACACAATGTGAGATGCCATGATTCCACTATTGGTGCTCTTGAAGGCGGCGACTGAACCTTTACAAAAAAGGTTGGGTCTATCTCCACAACTTAATTGGAGGCTCCCAATGACACCACGAAGCTTCACCACAATGGAATATGGCTCTTTAGTGACTGTCGTGGTTCTAACTCTGACAGTGATGTAGGGGGGTATGTATGGAGAGGCTAGATCTCAGCTATTGGGAAGTTGTAAATACACCAAAATGTATGAGTTCAGGCCCTTCGTGGAGGAAGTAATAGCCCTACGTCTCGGTGCCTGGAGGCGGTCGACTGGATTACTGGCGTGTGAATAACAGGGGTGCGAACCCTTCATATTGAGGAGGGGGTGGCTTATATAGAGTTCGCCGGCCCCCTCCTGCCCTCAGTAATGCAGGGTTTAAGGTACATTTAAGGTTGGGCGTTACCGGTAACGCCCTTAATAAAGTGTGATAATGACCATAAAGACTACTTAATAGCCGACCGTTTGCCTGTGGAGTGACTCTAGGTCTCCTGGCAGTCGAGTGGTTGGCTTCATGGTCGAGTGTCTTGAACCCGTCGAGTGGGATACCTTCAAGTCGATTGAAAGGTGACTTCTCCTAGGGATGTCCCAGGGTAGGGCTTTTTGGACAGGCCCGTGCCCCTACCCTAGGTACATGGCTTCATCATTAGCCCCCGAATGGATCGAGGTTAGAGTGGGGAAAGAGTTGGAGATCTTTCCGACCGGTTCTTTGGGCTACGTGAGCGCCTCGTCTTGGGCCAACCGTCACGGATGACGTCATCAACCTCTTTCAGTCGCCTTGCTCCATTCCAGGCCTTTCGTCGAGTGAATTTCTTTATGTGTGACATACCGAGTGTTGGCGCGAGCGGGGTCTTCTGTTTTAGCAAGTTGTTCTGCGACCCGCGGGTGTCGCGGGATTCGGATTTCGGGAAGCGCGTGGGACGGGAGCGGCCGCAGTAATCGGAAGTGATAAAGTGGAAGCTCCTCGATCCTCGCGTCGCCTTTTTCGCCAGGTACTGCGCGCGCGTCTGTTACAGGATTTGACTGGATAGCCTGGGCCTACCAGTCAGCCACTCGGGAGCGGCCCCTTATAAGTTGCCGGCTCGGGGTTTCCAAACAGTGCGCTTCCTTCTTCCTCTCTCCCTTCGCGAGTTCCTCTGCCACCTCCGTTCTCACCCTAGCGCCACGGGTCCGTGCAAGATTTGCCGGCGACGATGGCGAAGGATAAGACATCCGCTCTGGAGCGCGCGAAGAAGGCGGTGGCGCAGGGGAAAGGGAAGAGGTCCGCGCGGGGCGGATCCTCCTCAAGGTCTACTCTGCCCCAGGCTGGATCCAAGGCAACTGGATGCCGTCGGTGATCCGGCAAGAAGATCTCGACGACATGGTCGAGGGGGGGGTCCTTCCCCACGAAGCCGCGCGTCTCCCGGGGAGAGAGATCGAACCTCAGCCCCGTGACGGTGAGTGCATGCTCCTAGCCACCCATGTCGACCGCGGGTTTTCTCTGCCGCCCCATCCTTTTTTCCGGAGCTTCCTGAACTTCTTCGGAGCACAGCTTCACCACTTCACTCCCAACTCCATCATATACCTTGCTGCTTTCATTTCCATGTGTGAGGGTTTCTTGGGTTGCCGCCCCCATTGGGGTCTCTTCAAGCACATCTTTACCTGTCATTCTCAATCGGTCAAGAAGGCCAAGTCGAGTGATGAAAGGACGCAGGTGATCCAGCTGTGCGGGGGCCTGGCGATCCAGACGAGGGGAAAGAGTTGTTTTCCATCTATCACTTTCCCGGAGTCGGTCTGTGGCTGGCAAGCGACCTGGTTCTACTGTCAAGACCAGGCGACCCCAGGACAGTCGACTGGTCTCCCCCCTTTCTCACTCGACCGAGCTGAAAAACCTGCTTCTCTGAAAGTGGCGCCGGAGGAAAGGGCCCAAGTCAAAGTGCTGGCCGGTCGAGTGGTTGAGCTTGTCCGTGAGGGCGTGACGGGCATGGATTTGCTGGAGGTCTTCCTCCGGAGGCGCATCCAACCGCTCCAGGCTCGTGACCACCCGATGTGGCTGTACTCGGGTCTTGACGACACCACTCGGATCCACCCGAAGGAGGTCACTGATGAGATGCTGGAGGGGTGGATGTCGAGCATCACGGGAAACAAGGACAACCCCCGAGGAGCCAGGAGGGTAATTCCACTCAACAACTCGTACGACGTGGACCAGGTATGTCTCTATGCTCCTGACTGAGATCTTGGTTTTCTTCATTGGTCTTCTTTGAGTTGGTCGATTGACCTTTGTCTTGTCTGTTGTTTTTCAGGTGACTACTGAGATGTACTCGACGCCCAATGGGGCACAGGGGCCAACTGAGGAACGGGAGGCGAGCGGAGGTGAGAGCGGGGACGATCAAGGCGAGTGGGAGTCCGACGGTGAAGGAGAGGGAGGCGACGACGTCGACTCCAGCGAAGAGGAGGAGGAGGAGGTTGAACCCCCCCGCCCGGAGGGGCGATCCAAGCTCACACACGATCCAGCGCGGGAGCGTGGTAGTGCGACTGCTCCTGTTGGGCAGTCGTCGAAACGCCTTCGGACCTCTTCTCCTACGCCGACTGGAAAGGCTCCCAAGCACCCGCGCGCAGCGCCGTCCAAGCCGCCCAAGGCTCTGCCCAAGATGAAGATGGACGTCCCCACCATTTCTGGGTAATAATAAAACTTGTTTTCCTTTGTCGACCGTCGACGGATCCTTGGTCGATCCATTGAGCCAACCGACTGACTTTCGAGGCTTGTAGTGCTGCTACTTCTGAGATCTCCGCCATGGACGACGACCAAGAGATGGAGGATGCTGTTACCTCCAACCCTGGTACGGTTACTGACGTTCCGCTTTGAGTCGACTAAACATTTATTGCAACCCTGGTCGATTGAACGTTTCCTTTGTAGCCCCTCCTCATGTTATCGACCTCCCGGATGACAACGACAACGGTCCGTTGAGAGTGAGGAGGCACAAGAGGGCGTCGGCTGACAAGACCCCCCAATCCGCTCCGGCGTCCGAGGCCGTGGCTCGGGATGGTGGTGACACCACTCGGGCTTCTGTGACCTTCGCCGTTCCTCTGGCGAGTGCGCGGCCCTCGTCGTCGACTGCGGATCCGTCTTCGCTTTTTGCCGCATACCCCGTCCCTGAGGACCAAGCGGCTGCTGCAAAAGAGGCCATACGTCAGGCGGGGATCATGATGGAGCAAGTGAAGTTGGCTCTTCAGAGCAACGTCCAGGTCAGTCGACTCAACGTTTGGTCTGTTATGATATGCTGTTTGAAGAATCTCTTTTCCGAAGATCTTTGTATCTGTACACCCACTGGGTGTGTCTGCCAATTCTTGGACGAGTGGGGGCACGCTAAGTGCACCCACTGGGTGTAGTCCCCGAGACTACGGTGGACTGCGGGCAGTCGACTGTAGTCTTTATATTGTGTTGCTGTAGCTGTATTTCTTCATTCAGTCTGGTCAGGCCATGTCGAATGGGACTGTATCCGGTCGACTGCGGGCAGTCGACTTCTTCTCTTTTTTTTACAGTGGGGGCACGCTGAGTGCACCCACTGGGTGTAGTCCCCGAGACTACTGTCGAATGTTCTTGATTTGGCTGTAGTCTTAGAAACGTAATCATTGTCTCTTGGTTGCTCAGAAGCAACTTGTCTTGGACGTCTGTCGACTGATTTTTCTTTTTACAGAAATCTTGCGAACTTGTAGCTCGCTATACTGAGTTGGAGAATCAGCAGATCCAGCTCAACCTTAACTTGAAGCTTGCTTAGGAGAATTTGAAGAAGGCGCAAGAAGAAGCAAAAGGTATAGCTGGTGAGGTTCTCCATTCTTAACGGGTGGCTTTTCTTTCTTGTCCATTCTTGATGTTGGTTCCACTCGACGCACCATAGATAAACTGGAGGAAGCTCTGAAGAAGAAGGATCAAGACCTTGCAGAGGCACAGAAGGAGGCCTTGAGCAAAAGGAAGCTCGCAGAAGAGAAACTGGCTTCGGTCGGAACTCTTGAACAGGAGAACTCCAGACTGAAAACTGCTCTCGAGACAGCTAATCGAGATGCCAGTCGACTGAAGAAAGAAAAGATGGCTCTGCACGACAAGGTGGGTGAGCTGGCGGGGAAGGTAAAAGATCTGGAGGCTTATCTCGGTGGACTCGCTAAGAAGCTGTTCGTCATGCTCGAAGGTAATTATTCCAACCCGGCTGTCTTGTATTTGCCGAGCCCACGTACGGCCACTGTCTTATTCTTGAATCGTGTTTGCAGAATTCTGCCGGAGCTTCGAAGAGGAAACCAGTCGAGTGGAGCCAGGCTTGCATCCCGCCAATTCTCTCGTGAGGGACGAGGCTGCTATGAACGTGCTCCGACTGGAGTCTCGTGTTACCAGCGTTGTTGATTATCTTGCTCGGCTGAAGGTTGCGATGTCGTGGAACGACACATCACTCTGGCCCGGAACGGTACTTCAGAATGACCTCGAGTCCCTGATGGTCCGACTGAATGAAGTCCCGGGTCGAGTGGCGGAATGGAAGAAATCTTCTGCTAAATGTGGTGCTGATGTCGCTCTGTCTCTGGTCCGCGTCCATTGCAAGGAGGCGCGAGAAGAAAAGCTGGCCGCCATCCAAGTTGCTAATACCAGGAAGCACAACTTTCAGGACTTCATGGAGACTTCTATTGCTGCTGCCACTCGTATTGCAGACGGGATCGACTTGGACGAGTTCGTCGCCCCTTCCAGTCCTCCTCCTGAGGAATGAAAAACTTTCATGCTTCACTTTAAATTTGCCTCGGAATGCCGAGTGGATTTGTAACCGTTAAACTCCGCCGAGTCGAGGGCTTGAGTACTTTGATCTGAGGTCTGGGACCTTTTAGGCTTTATCCGATCTTGATTTCTCGTTGAATATCTTCATGGTTTGATTCGTCGAGTGAATCTTGATCTTCACTCGGAATAACCTTGTATTTGCGGCGCAGCTCCGAAGGGGAAGGTAGCAGTCGACTCGCGGATTGGGTTGTGTCTTGTACTTAGGCGAGCACTGGGCTGTAGCTAAGCCTCCGAGTGAGAGGTTTGCTCTCCACTCGGTAGGATTTTTAAACACTTAGGCGACCGTTGGGCTGCAGCTAAGCCCCCAAGTGGGAGGTTTGCTCTCCACTCGGTAGGATTTTTAAACACTTAGGCGAGCGCTGGGCTGCAGCTAAGCCCCCGAGTGGGAGGTTTTCTCTCCACTCGGTAGGATTTTTAAACACTTAGGCGAGCGCTGGGCTGCAGCTAAGCCCCCGAGTGGGAGGTTTGATCTCCACTCGGTAGGATTTTTAAACACTTAGGCGAGCACTGGGCTGTAGCTAAGCCTCTGAGTGGGAGTCTGGCTCGCCACTCGGTAGGATTTCTAATCACTTAGGCGAGGGCTTGGACTGCAGCTAAGCCCCCGAGTGGGAGGTTTGCTCTCCTCTCGGTAGGATTTTTATATACTTAGGCGAGCGCCTGACTGCAGCTAAGCCTCTAAGTGAGAGAACCTAGGCGAGTATTGGACTGCAGCTAAGCCCCCGAGCGGGAGGATTGCTCTCCACTCGGTAGGATTTTTTTTTCAAACTTAGGCGAGTGTCTGACTGCAGCTAAGCCTCTAAGTGAGAGAACTTAGGCGAGTACTGGACTGCAGCTAAGCCCCCGAGTCGGAGGATTGCTCTTCACTCGGTAGGATTTTTTCAAACTTAGGCGAGTGCCTGACTGCAGCTAAGTCTCTAAGTGAGAGAACTTAGGCGAGTACTGGACTGCAGCTAAGCCCCCGAGTGGGAGGATTGCTCTCCACTCGATAGGATTTTTTCAAACTTAGGCGAGTGCCTGACTGCAGCTAAGTCTCTAAGTGGGAGAACTTAGGCGAGTACTGGACTGCAGCTAAGCCCCCGAGTGGGAGGATTGCTCTCCACTCGGTAGGATTTTTCAAACTTAGGCGAAACGGATTCACAGCTAAGTCACCCACTGGGGGATTTCGTATGCAAACAAGAGTGACATCAATTATTGAGACGCTCTTGTCTTTGGTAAAAATGAACTGCACAAATTTTTTCTTATTACATCTCGTCCAAGGGAGAACTCAAGTGTAAAAGGGGCGGAGTAGTTCCGCATTCCAAGCTCGTGGCTCGTCGATCTGGTGATCAACATTGTAGAGGTGATATGCTCCATTGTGGAGGACTCTGGTGACGATGAAGGGGCCTTCCCAAGTAGGAGCAAGTTTGTGTGGTTTCTGTTGATCCACTCGGAGGACCAAATCTCCTTCCTGGAAGGCTCGGCTCTTCACATTTCTGGCATGGAATCGACGCAAGTCTTGCTGATAGATGGTCGATCTGATCATAGCCATTTCCCTCTCCTCCTCTAGGAGGTCGACTGCGTCTTGCCGGGCTTGCTCTGCTTCGTCTTCGTTATAAAGCTCGACTCTGGGGGCGTTGTGAAGTAGATCACTCGGCAGGACGGCTTCGGCTCCGTAGACCAGAAAAAATGGCGTTCTTCCGGTCGATCAGTTCGGGGTGGTCCTCAGCCCCCACAAAACCGACGGAAGTTCGTTGACCCAAGCGCCTGCTGAGTGCTTGAGATCACGCATCAATCGAGGCTTCAATCCTTTGAGAATCAGACCATTTGCTCTTTCAGCTTGTCCATTCGACTGAGGATGCGCGACCGACACGTAGTCGACTCGCGTGCCTTGAGAGGCGCAAAAAGCTCTGAACTTGTCTGAATCGAAGTTTGACCCATTTTCGGTGATGATGCTATGCGGGACCCCATATCTGAACGTCAGCCCTCTGACGAAACTGATAGCAGTGCAAGCATCGAGATTCTTGATAGGCTTGGCTTCAATCCATTTGGTGAACTTGTCGACTGCCACAAGCACATGCGTGAATCCGCTCCTGCCTGTTCTCAGTGGACCGACCATGTCCAGTCCCCAGACAGCAAAGGGCCAGACGAGTGGAATGGTCTTCAGGGCTGATGCAGGCTTGTGTGACACGTTGGAGTAGAACTGGCAACCTCCACACTTGTCGACTATCTCTTTTGCCATCTCATTTGCTCTTGGCCAGTAAAATCCTGCTCAGTATGCTTTAGCCACAATGGTCCGAGAGGACGCATGGTGACCACAGGTCCCCGAGTGGATATCATTAAGGATCATCTGACCCTCTTCTGGTGTTATGCATTTCTGACCGATTCCAGTCACGCTTTCCCTATACAACTGTCCCTTTATGATCGTGAAGGCCTTGGATCGGCGGACGATCTGTCGAGCCTCTTCCTCGTCCTCTGGGAGTTCTTTCCTCAAGATATATGCGATGTATGGTACCGTCCAGTCAGGAGTGATAGCCAAGACCTCCATGACTAGGTCGACCACAGCAGGAATTTCGACTTCAGTCGGATCTGTGGCACTTTTCAGTTGCGGGGCTTCTTCTGCGAAGGGATCCTCCTGGACTGACGGCGAGCGGATGTGCTCCAAAAACACATTGCTGGGAATGGCTTCTCTCTTGGAGCCTATCTTTGCCAGATCATCTGCTGCTTGATTTTTCAGTCGGGGGATTTGATGAAGCTCTAACCCCTCGAATTTCTTTTCTAGCTTTCTTACTGCGTTGCAATAGCCAGTCATAGCTGGGCTTCTGACGTCCCACTCCTTCATCACCTGATTAACCACCAAATCTGAGTCGCCGTAGACCATGAGGCGCCGGACGCCGAGTGAAATGGCCATGCGCAACCCGTACAAGAGTGCTTCATATTCTGCTTCATTGTTGGAGGAATCGAAGTGAATCTGGAGAACGTATCTGAGCTTATCTCCTCGGGGGGAGACCAATACTACCCCAGCACCGGAACCGTTCAGCATCTTAGATCCATCGAAGAACATGGTCCAGTGCTCCGAGTGAACTTGAGTCGGGAGTTGCTGTTCAATCCACTCGGCGACGAAATCTGCAATTGCTTGGGACTTGATAGCCTTCTTTGCTTCAAACTTGATATCAAGGGGGAGGAGTTCAATCACCCACTTAGCCACTCGACCAGTTGCATCTCTGTTGTGCAAGATCTCTGACAGTGGAGCATCACTGACGACTGTAATGGAATGGTCAGAGAAGTAGTGTGCAACCTTCTTCGTGGTCATGTAGATCCCATATACAAGCTTCTGGTAATGGGGATATCTTTGCTTCGAAGGGGTCAAAACTTCAGACACATAATATACTGGGCGCTGAACTCTAAAGGCCTTTCCTTCTTCTTCCCGCTCGACCGTGAGTACTGTACTGACAACTTGTCCCGTGGCCGCAATGTACAGCAGCAGAGGCTCTTTACTGATTGGGGCAGCAAGCACCGGCTGGGTGGAGAGCAGAGCTTTGAGCTCTGCAAACGTTGCGTCAGCTTCTGGAGTCCACTCGAACTTGTCAGACTTCTTCATCAGTCGGTAAAGAGGCAACGCCTTTTCACCGAGACGAGAAATGAATCGACTTAGAGCGGCCAAGCAACCTGTAAGTTTCTGGACATCGTGTACACGCACAGGGCGCTTCATCCGGAGTATGGTGCCAACTTTCTCGGGATTGGCGTCGATTCCTCGTTCGGAAACGAGAAAACCGAGTAACTTTCCACCTGGAACTCCGAATGTGCACTTTGATGGATTGAGCTTGATATCGTATCCCCTGAGGTTAGCAAAGGTTTCGGCAAGGTCAGTCAGTAGGTCGGAACCTTTCCGTGACTTAACCACAATATCATCCATGTATGCTTCTACGTTCCGACTGATCTGAGTGAGTAAACACTTCTGAATCATCCTCATGAACGTGGCTCCAGCATTCTTGAGGCCGAAGGGCATGGTGACATAACAGAAGCACCCAAATGGGGTGATGAATGCCGTTTTGATCTCGTCGGGTCCATACAGACAGATCTGATGGTACCCTGAATAAGCATCTAGAAAAGACAAACGCTCACACCCCGCGGTCGAGTCCACTACCTGGTCGATGCGGGGGAGAGGGAAATGATCTTTCGGGCAGGCCCGATTGATGTGTTTAAAGTCAATGCACATCCGAAGTGACTTGTCCTTTTTGGGGACCATGACAACATTGGCGAGCCACTCGGAGTGGTAAATCTCTCGGATGAACTCCGCTGCTAAGAGCCGAGCCACCTCCTCGCCAATAGCTTTCCTCTTCTGGACGGTGGACCGTCGAAGATGTTCTTTCACAGGCTTGAACTACGGGTCGACTCGTAGACGGTGCTCAGCCAGCCACCTGGGAACTCCAGGCATGTCAGAAGGCTTCCATGCGAAGACGTCCCAGTTCTCACGGAGAAACTGGATGAGCGCTTCTTCCTATTTGGAGTCGAGCGTCGTCGAGATGTGAGTCGGAGCAGCGTCGGGGTCGGTCGGGTGAATGTGAGCTGGCTTAGCTTCACCGGACGACTGAAAAGCAGATTCTGAAGCAGGCTTCTTGGCTCGTAGCAATTCACTCGGATCAACAGTCTTCTGGTACTCTTGTAGCTCAACAACTGCCATCTGAGCGTCAGCAATCTTCGATCCTTTCTGAAAACATTCTTCTGCTTTCTTCCGATTGCCGGTAACGGTGATCACACCTCTGGGGCCGGGCATCTTCAACTTGAGATACACGTAGCATGGTCGAGCCATGAAGCATGCATAAGCTGGCCGGCCCAGAATAGCATGATAAGCACTTTGGAAGTCCACAACCTCAAATGTCAACTTTTCCCTGTGGTAATTCTTTGAATCACCGAAAACCACGTCAAGAGCAATCTGGCTGAGTGACTCGGCTTTCTTTCCAGGAATGACTCCATGGAAGCTCATGTTGCTGGCACTGAGCCTGGACATCGGAATGCCCATCCCTTTCAATGTTTCAGCATACAATATGTTCAGGCCACTGCCACCATCCATCAGGACTTTGGTCAGTCGAGTGCCTTCGACAACTGGGTCGACCACCAAAGCTTGCCTCCCAGGGTTGGCAATGTGCGTAGGGTGATCGGACTGGTCGAATGTGATGGCAGTCTGAGACCACTTCAGATAACTGGGTGTCGCCGGAGCAACCATATTCACCTCACGGTTAATGACTTTCAGTCGACTTTTGCTTTCGACATCAGCAAAAATCATCAGGGTGGAATTGATTTGGGGATATCCGTCGTCGCTATCTTCCTTGTCCTCGACTCTGTCCGACTCTTTTTCCTTATCTTTGGGCTGTTTGCCTTGAAACTGCTGGATCAGGAGCCGGCACTGTCGAGTGGTATGCTTTGGGTAAATGAAATTACCCTCTTCATCTTTCTTGGTGTGGATGTGACATGGCAGATCCAAAACATCATTTCCATCTTGATCCTTGACTTTCTTGGGCTTCCAGGGGCCTTTGGGTTTTCCCTTGAAATTTCCATGGGTTGCGGCCAGGGCCTCCCCAGGGGCGGCTGGCTCGGCCTTCCGCTTCTGCTTCCGAGTGGAATTGCCTTCGGTTTCCTGGGCGACTGCTTTCTGCTTGCCACTCCGGAGTCGATCTTTATCTTCTCCGTTAGCGTATTTGGTGGCAATTTCCATCATCCGATTCAGGGACATTTCTCCGGTCCGACCGAACTTCAGGTTCAACTCTCTGTTCTTGACGCCTTCTTTAAAGTCACAAACTGCTTGGTGATCCGGTACGTTCTCAACTGTGTGATGCAAAGTGATCCACCTCTGGATGTAATCCCTCAGAGTTTCACTCGGCTTCTGCACGCAAGACCGCAATTCTGTAAGGCCTGCGGGTCGCTTGCATGTTCCCTCAAAGGTTGTGACGAACACTCGAGAGATATCCTCCCAAGTGTAGATGCTGCTGGGTGCTAACTGATTCAGCCACGCTCTTGCCGAGCCCTCTAACAGGAGAGGCAGATGCTTCATAGCCACCTCATCATTGCCACCGCCAATCTGTACAGCCACTCGGTAATCTTCGAGCCAAGTGTCAGGCTTAGACTCACCGGTGAACTTGCTGACTCCAGTCACCAACCGAAAGTTGGGAGGAATCACCGCGGCCCTGATGGCTCGACTGAAACACTCTGGCCCTGAAACACGTATTCTGCTGCTGGCGGGTGCATCTCTGTTCTGGCCTTCCCGATGAGCCCTGTTCCTATCAACCAAGCCTTGAACGAGGACAGATCTCGCGTCAAATCCTGGGTCCCTGGGGTCGACGGGAATCCTCTGCCCAACGCTATGAGGGCACCTGTCATCTCGATGTCGAGGCGCATATGACCCACTCCTCGGGGGAGGGGTTGGCACTCGACGTCGATCATCATCATCGGATCGGTGATCATACTGCTCATTCCTTCTGTACTGATCATGCCTGTCGCCACGTCCCTCATGCCTCGGGGGCGACTGCGGGCTGTGAGCCGACTGGATTGTATCTGTTGCAACGGATCGACTGTGGATCCTATTCCACGACTGAGAAACAGCGGAATTCTGGTTTCCCGCCGCCCGGAGCAACGCTCTAATCTGTAACAAGCCCCTGCCAGCCTCCGACTGGGAGGGCTGAATCGATTCTGCTATACGGGCCGCGGCAGCCAAATTCTGAACTGGGGTTCAGTATACTTGCGTCGGCGGGAAGAGCTGGCATCGACTAGACTCGGGAGCCCGCTGACGCGCTTGCTCGTCGAGTGCTCGCTGGTGATTCTCCAGTCGAGTGCGCTTGGCCAAATTAGCCAAGCGCGCGTCCTCCAAGGCCCGGGCCTCGGGGGACTCTCCGATGATAGGAGTGCGGAGTGCGTCCGTGTTACGGCGGCGAAGCTCCTCTCGCTGTAATGACGTGAGAGGTTCGGGGAGATACTCATTGTGGGGATGTGACGGGTCGCCCCCACCCGCGCCTCCATCAGCGCGAGGGAAACCGGGAGGGCTGTGTGTTCCATCGACCGCCAGGATCTCAGCCGCTGGGTCGCTGCTATCGCACTCGGATGCGGTCTCCGTGGAGCCAGTCGACAGGTCGAACAGGCCGCAGAGGGATTCGTCGGGCTCGATTGCCGCGACTTTCGGGGCGGCCGACTGGCGAGCCACGGCATGCCTCACCCACCTCTGAAGTCTCGACCAACCGGAGAGCTTGCGCCGGTGGGAGATAGAGCGGGGAGACGATACGGGGGCCGACCGATACTGGGTCGACGGCTGCCGCAGGAGGACGCCACGAACGCATGCGCGGAAATGCGTCGCACTGCGGACGGGGAGCGCGTCGATGTCGAATGGCGCCTCCTGAAGTCAGGCGGAGTCGTCGATGATGAACGTGAGCGCGCCGAGGCGGATCTCGCGGCCCTCCACCAAAACTCCGCACGAAACCATGGTCAAAGGGATTGGAAAAATCACAACTTCTCTAATCAGGCGCTAAGATTCCTGCCCCAAGGTGGGCGCCAACTGTCGTGGTTCTAACTCTGACAGTGATGTAGGGGGGTATGTATGGAGAGGATAGATCTCAGCTATTGGGAAGTTGTAGACACACCAAGACGTACGAGTTCAGGCCCTTCGCGGAGGAAGTAACAGCCCTACGTCTCGGTGCCCGGAGGCGGTCGACTAGATTACTGGCGTGTGAATAACAGGGGTGTGAACCCTTCATACTGAGGAGGGGGGTGGCTTATATAGAGTTCACCGGCCCCCTCCTGCCCTCAGTAATGCATGGTTTAAGGTACATTTAAGGTTGGGCGTTACCGGTAACGCCCTTAATAAAGTGTGATAATGACCATAAAGACTACTTAATAGCCGACCGTTTGCCTGCGGAGTGACTCTAGGTCTCCTGGCAGTCGAGTGGTTGGCTTCATGGTCGAGTGTCTTGAACCCGTCGAGTGGGATACCTTCAAGTCGATTGAAAGGTGACTTCTCCTAGGGATGTCCCAGGGTAGGGCTTTTTGGACAGGCCCGTGCCCCTACCCTAGGTACATGGCTTCATCAGTGACCTCAACCATCTAAGGTGCTCGAACACCCAGGAGTAACAAGATCCGCAAGTGATTAGTGGGGGGAATCAAATTTCTCTTGGTGGAAATGTAGATCGGGGCCTTCTCAACCAATCCCTAGAAAATCAACAAGTTTGATTGGCTAGGGAGAGAGATCAGGAAAGAATGAGCTTTTGAATGGCAATTGAGCTTGGGAAGAAGAGATCAACCTTAGGAAGAAGAAGACCCCCTTTATATAGGGAAATAAAAATAACCCTTTTGCCCTGTGCCCGCAGCTAAGCGGTACTACCGCTTAGGCGGTACTACCCCGTACAAGCCTAAAGTACACTAGATGTACCTACAGTAGTGCCATTGGAGCGGTACTACCGCTGCCCCTAGCGGTACTAGCGCTTAGGGATTTTAGACCTGGAGAGGTAGCAGTAGTAGAGGGTGCCCGGGCGGAAGTACCGTGTGAACTGGTATGACCATCCTAGTGCCGCTCTACTACAGCTTAGTGCAAAGTGGGAACATAACCTTGCACAGAGGAAAACCCCGCAAGCGGTAGTGGCGGCGGTAGTATGGGCTGTAGTACCGCCAGAGCGGTACTACCGTACTACTACCGCCCTACTACCATTAAAAGGAGACCGACAATAGAATGTTGCACGCTCGGGGAAACCCTAAGAGGTAGTGCCACGGAAGTACCAAGCGGTACTACCGCATAAGCGGTACTACCGTGGGCACTAGTGGTACTATCGCTTGCAAGACACTGAAACACCACCGAAAACATATGGAAACACTCCAGAGAAGGGAAAGGAAGCCGTGGGTGCATATGGGGCTGTGTATGTGGTGATTCCACCCATACCATTCCTAAGCGGACCCCCTCTTAATAGTATGGCTTTCCGATGACTTAAATCCACCGAAAAGAAACATAGAGAACCGCCGTCTTCGATAGGCTCCGAGGGGCACCGAATCGTCTATTGCCTAGACCTGAGATAGCTGAAATGCTCAATGCACACGATTAGTTCGCAAATGCACTGTCATCAATCACCAAAACCACTTAGGGAGAAATATGCCCTTACAATCTCCCCCTTTTGGTGGATTGATGACAATACGTGATTTGCACATAGAGATATATAATGAGAATAAGCAAACCCAAAATCTATAAAATATAGACAGGCTCCCCCTAGATGTGTGCATTCTATAGATGTGCTTTGGACTGCACAACACACAAAGTAGGATCAAAACTCCCCCTATATTTTATAGACAAGGCAATCCTTGCAACAATATAAGTGACACTAAGCATGGAAATCAATAAGAACAATAAGCATAATCTCACGCACATAGGGTCATGATAAGGATTGCAAAGGAAGCATATGTCTTACACCATATGAAAGAGTCTCACACCAAACCAAAGCAAACAAAGAAAAAGAGTTCACAAGCAGAAACTCAGAAGCAAACAAAAACAGAACCAAGCTTGTAACTCAACAACACCCTGTAGAAAGACAAATCCCCGTCCTAAACCTCTCCCCCTTTGGCATCGAGACACCAAAAGGGGCAAAGAGTGATATAACACAACTCCACATGGCACTAGTATCCTCCCATGGACTCGTTAGACTCCTCAGAATCGGACCCATCGACAGACTCCTCCTCAGACTCGTCGGTCTCCTCCTTGATCTCCTAATCCTGACCTGGAGCAGATGTAGCATCATTGGACTCATCTGAGTCCATCCAATGAGAGTGTGAATAAATTCACTTGTCCTTCGGAGTGATACGATCCTTAGAGTCATCCTGAACTGGAATCTCAAGCTTCCTCATAATAGCCTTCCTCTCCTGACGAGCCTTCTTGGCTTCCACATGTGCCAAGTACATCTTGTGTTGAACATCGGTCTGAAGTCAAAAGAGCGTCTTCACCTTGTGCTTGAGCTTAGCCGCCCAACCTGACTGACCAGACGAATGCTTAGTGCCGGGAGCAAGGCCACCATCATCACCGTGAACCTCTCTAGAAGCAGAAGAAACTGCCGCCTCAGGATGAGTAATAGAGGCCCAAAGCTCCTTCTGACGCAAGTTGAGAACGTCATGAGAAGTCAAGGGTCCGGTCTCAAGTGGCACACCGGGGAAAGTGGAGCTCCAGGTAGTCTGAATCAACTTTAAGATGAAGGGAGCACAAAACGGGCAATGATCTCCATAAGTATCATTCACCAGCTCCTTCCACATGACATGATAGACATCCAAGACTGCATCCGTGCCCTTTTCAGAGTGGCATAATAGTAACATATCCACAAGGTGCCCATGCACCATGTCCAAGTTACTGATCCGAGGAAAGAGAGTGTGCCGGAAAATGCGATGCATAATGTCAAAGAAAGGCTTCAGCTCCTTCTTGACACATTTCTCTGTCTTGGTGATGATGATATGAGGACGCAACTTATCCTTGTGAGTAGGCCCCCCCCTTCATGGCGAGGACGAAGGCCAAGGGGCTTCCTCAGCCCCTCATCAGGATATCCAAGAAGCTCCATAAAAGCACCCCAAGTGGTGCGCAACTGCCTGCCATTGGTCATTGTAACATCCCAAATTTTCAATTTGGAATGTTATACATTAGATCATCAATGCCTATCATAATTTATTTTCTTTTGGTTGTGATCCTAGAAAATTCCATGCAACTCAAGGACCCAGGCAGAGAGTTGGGGATTTCGTTATTTTCATATTTGAGTTTTCTCAAATTTTGAGAATAGGATCATTTGATTTTAATTATTTTATCATCAATTATTTCTATTACAAAAACATGAGAGAGGGAATGAAATGACTTTCCCAAAATAAAGAAATATTGAGGATTTAATAATAAAATCAAACAAGATTTTATTTCGGAGTTTTTCGGTATTTTATTTGAATTTAGGAAAAATGTGCGTTTTTCAAAATTGCATTTAGGCCCCAAATAAATGTTCACCTTGTGCGGCTTGATTTTAGACGCCCGGGAAAATTTATTTCGGGATTTTTGGAGTCTGTTTAGTATTTCTTTTATTTGTTTTTCTGCGCGGAATAATTTAAAAAAACGCGAACCGACTTCGGGCCGTACCCGAGCGGGACTCCGCTCGGGGGGACCCTTTAAAGAGCGCCGCCCCGAGCCGCCCCAGCCCACCGTGCCCGAAACCCTAGCCGCCGCCGCCCGCCGCCGCCGCCGCCGGACCCGCCGCCCGAGGTAAAAAAAAGAGAGAGAAAAAAGTCGCGGTTTTTTTGTAGTTTCGGTTTTTTTAAATAGATCAGTTTTTACGATTTATTTTTTTAGCGAGCGTTCGTCCGTTCGTTCGTTCTAGCGAACGTTCGTCGGTTTTCTTTTTCTCGGATTAAATCCGTGATTTTTCTGATCGTGATTCCTGATCCGATTTTCGTTTTAGTATAACTTTTCGCTCGGTTATCGGAATTAGGCGATTCAAGCGCCTGGAGTTTCGTCTCGAAACCCTCTAACTGTTTAACCAACTTAAACAAGTTTTTGACACTGTAAAAATTGCCCTAGATCCAGAATAGTAAATGAAGCCTGTTTCTTTTGCCATTTGACTTTCGTTGCTTCGTTTGATTTGATTCTTTTTGCAAACCGGAGTTATTAAGTTGAACCTTCTGGTTAGATCTCTTATTTGAGTTTTACTAGTGTATTAGATGAATACTTATTGTATGCTTGTTTGTTTGTCTGTGATAGAATACCCGGAGTGCGCCGCCTGTTACTTCGAATCTCTAGGTTTCGCGGATCATCAGCAAGGCAAGTAACACTTTGATCATACCTTCTACTACCCAGTTTTATTGCATTAGATCAATCCTCAAACATTGCATGATTAGGATCTAATTAAATTGTGGGATGGGAAGTAGTTGAGGTAGTACCTATTACTTTTTTATTATCAAACCTTTGGGAGTTACTTCTACGTTTGCCTATTATGCCATGCTATGCTAGTAGACATGGATTGGGTGAGTGATATCCATGACAGATGTGAGTTTGTTAATTAATGGTTTATCAAGGTGGCAACTTAAACACACATCTGATTGGATTGAGGTACCTGGGTATTCCAGGATTGCCTGTTTTTCTTTATGGACCGCCACCCAGGCCCAAAGAGATCATGAGATTTTTCATACTAGAAACTTCCGTGTGCAGCCACAAGCTATTATGGCTCTAGCATAGTTGATTAAGTCGTGCGAACTCTTACAGGGTATACTAGCAGATGTAGGGGAAAGTAGGTGTAACGGTCTATCCATCATAAGGTGCTAGCGCTTCTGAAAGACTATGTCTCGGTCATCCGTCTTCTCAAACACCATGTAGTGCGAGAAACCCAACGGAGGCGATCGAGTCTTGTGGGGAAAAGTGCGCAAACCTCTGCAGAGTGTATAAACTAACCATGGTTAGCCGTGTCCCCGGTTATGGACATCTTGAGTATCTAGTACTTGGATTATCATGTGAATCTCAACATGTTACTCTAAAAATTAATTTTGTTGGGTTTTGTTAATGATGATGCTTAATTGGGATTGAGGATGCTGTCAACCATTCTCAATGTTTAACAACGACCATGATAGTTAAATAAAATTTATTCCTTTGAAGTAGGGAAAATTGGCTTTACGCAAAACTGTAACCATAGAGCTTTCCACCAGCCAAATATGCATATAGTATAGCTGTTTCATTCCATTACTCTCTATGTGTTACTTTGCCAGCATATTCCATGTGCTGACCCGTTTCGGGCTGCAACGTTAATGTTGCAGACTTTTCAAACGACGATTAAGGATGTTTTTAGGTCATGGTGCTATACTCAGTGATTCCATTGGAGTTGACGGACTCACTTATCTTCCAAGCCTTCCGCTGTTATCGTGATTAGATGGCCTTAAGCCATACTTATTGTAACAAGCTCTCTTTTTAGAAATTCGATGTAATAAGTGTGTGATTGCTACTCTGTTATAAATCCTCTGAGTACTGTGTGGTGTCAGCATTACTGATCCAGGGATGACACCTGAGCACAGAGATCAGACTGTTTGAGGTCTGGTCGCTACAGAGATGGTATCAGAGCACACGCTGACTGTAGGACACGACCACTAAGCTAAAGACCTAGATCACTATTCACTCTCTTCTCTTCTGACCTCTCATCTTTTCTACTCTTTAGGATGGCGGATGCAAGTAACAAGTTCACGCAACCGGATGACGATACACCCTTTGGACGTCACTTGAAGGAAGTCACTAGATACCTAAACATAGGAGTACCAAGCTTCACCGGAACCTACAACACCACTTTACCTGAAGAAGAGCGCTGGATGATTCAAGTTCAAGTTCCAGGAAGGACGTTCATGCCAGTCACTGAGCCCATAAAGTTTTCTTTTGATGCACCAACTTGGAGTCTAGGAAAGAGCATGGCAGCTCACATCGCCATGGGACACATTGGAGAAGTCTACCGCAATGATCTCAAGGATACTATCTACCAGATTTGTGGGCGCCGAGATGAACACTGGGAGATGATCAGCACCAGAAAGGATAGATCAATTGCAGCTTTTATCCAGGAATTAAACCAGCACATTCGACGACAGGAGAACCAGATGTGCGCCGACATGATAGACCTAAAGAAGGCAAGGACAAAAATCAAAGAACTGGAGGAAGAACTCAAGGCTACACGTGAAGATTATGAAGAGGAAATTGAAGTATTGGTGGAGAAGAATGACGATCTGATCAAGAAGATCGGGATATTTATGGGAGGCCCTACACCAGTAGAAGAAGATGAAGAACCCAAGGAGATTCGCCCAGAAGACTACATCATCATCGACGACACCGACTCAGACCCAGATGATAGCGATGATGACTATGTTGATGAAGCTGGAGCAGATATCATGGAGTCTGCAACCGAAGAATATTTCTAGTACACCACCTCATCAGGAGTAGTAGTCCACCATGTAAATATAGTAGTCCGAGCACTTTTGCGATAGTTAGATCGATCATATGCCCTTGTTTGATTGAATGAAGTGAATTGTTTGCTTTTGCCTCATGTGCATATGGGTAGTGTTTTCTCTTTAGACCCCCTTTATTCTTAAATCTCATATTTTCTAAACCCTTAGATGCCTCCGAGACGTGACCCCGGATTTACCTTTCCACCGGAGCTCACCCAGTTGATCCAGCAGCAGAACACATTGTTGTAGTTGCTAGTTCAGAATCAGAATCAGGGGAACAACAACAACAACCCACCACCACCACCACCTGTTGATCACTTTGCCCGTTTTCTTAGGCTGAATCCACCGGTGTTTTCCAGTAGCACCGAGCCGATAGTAGCAGATGATTGGCTCTGCAAGACAGCTAGAGAGTTGACCACAGCAGGATGCACAGATGCGGAGAAGGTGAAGTTTGCCGCACATCATCTTGAAGGACCCGCAACATCATGGTGGGAGAATTTCACAGTCACTTTCCCTGTCGACACTGTCATGTGGGGCTATTTTCAGCAGGCTTTTCGTACTGCCCATGTTTCAGCAGGAGCTATGGCCATGAAGAAGCGTGTGTTTCGCAACTTGCGCCAAGGAGGACGAACAGTTGGCCAGTATGTGGAGGACTTTAGTAAATTAGCATGTTATGCCCCAGATGACGTTGCTACGGATGCAGCAAAGCAGGAGAAGTTTCTGGAAGGACTGAATGATGAGTTGAGCATGCATTTGATGATGGCAACCTTCAACAACTACCCGGAGTTGGTAGACCGTGCTCTTATGATTGAAGGCAAGCAGCAGCAAATTGAGAATCACAAGAGGAAGTATGGACAAGGGAAGTACAATTCTGGAGCTCAGCAGAAGCCACGTTTTACCCCTAGATCGGGAGGACATTTTCAGCATACCCATGGAGGAGGTAGCTCGCACAATCACAATGGCACCAACAATGGTAATGGCAATGGAGGAAGCAACGGCCAGAACCGTACCAACCCATCAACCCCAGCCAAGAAGGACCTGAGCCAAGTCACTTGCTTTAAGTGCCAGAAGACTGGACATTATGCCAATGACTGTCCTGAAGGCCAGAATGGCAATGGAAGCTCTGGGAAGAAGCCGAACCCTTTCAACAGGGGACAAGTGAACCACGTTAATGTGGAGGAGGTTAAAGAGCAGCCGGATGCCGTAATCGGTAAGTTTTTGGTTAAGTAAATTACTGCACTCGTTCTTTTTGATACTAGTGCATCGCATTCATACATATCAAGGGGATTTGTGGATAAGTATGACTTGCCCACTAAGGTTCTTAGAACACCTATGCTAGTAAGCTCACCAGGAGCGGAGTACATGGCCAGTCAAGGATGTTTTCAAGTGCCATTGAGTATAGGTAGGCATGTGTTTCCCTTGGATTTAATCATTTTGGAATCACAAGGATTGGATGTAATTCTGGGTATGGATTGGCTGTCGATGTACGGAGGAAACATTGATTGCGCCAGTAAGACAATTTTGCTTACTACCCCAGAAGGGAGAAGGATCAAGTATGTATCCCGACATGTGCCAAAAGGGACTCAAGTAAATTCTTTAACAGGAGTTGTGCAGGAGGAAGTACCAGTGGTAAGGGATTTCCCTGAAGTATTTCCAGAAGAGTTCCCAGGCATGCCACCAGATAGAGATATTGAGTTT
The DNA here is from genome assembly GCF_003073215.2 of Triticum urartu. Lineage (NCBI taxonomy): Eukaryota > Viridiplantae > Streptophyta > Magnoliopsida > Poales > Poaceae > Triticum > Triticum urartu. Next base: position 349,978,402 of record NC_053026.1, read on the forward strand.
TTGATTGAGCTATTGCCAGGCACAGGGCCAATATCAAAGAGACCATACAAGATGCCTGCAAAGGATTTGGTGGAGATTAAGAAGCAGATTAAGGAGTTACTGGATAAAGGTTACATTCGCCCAAGTTCGTCGCCTTGGGGATCACCAGTACTTCTAGTGGAGAAAAAGGATGGATCGTTAAGGATGGTTGTTGATTATCGAGGATTGAATGAAGTAACCATCAAGAACAAGTATCCACTACCAATGATCAATGATCTGTTTGATCGATTGCAAGGAGCTAAGGTATTTTCCAAGATCGATCTGCGATCAGGATACCACCAGTTGAGGATTCGAGAACAGGATATACCTAAGACAGCTTTTACCACCAGGTATGGGCTGTACGAGTATACCGTTATGTCATTTGGTCTGACTAACGCACCTGCCTATTTTATGAACATGATGAACAAAGTGTTTATGGAGTTCTTGGATAAGTTCGTCGTGGTGTTCATTGATGATATTCTGGTTTACTCGAAAAGTGAAGAGGAGCATAAGGAGCATTGGCGATTGGTACTTGAGAAGCTCAGAGAACATCAGTTGTATGCCAAGTTCAGCAAATGTGAGTTTTGGTTGAAGGAAGTAGGATTCCTCGGACATGTTATATCCGAGAAGGTATATCAGTAGATCCCACTAAAGTTGATACCGTGACCAAGTGGGAAGTACCAACCACAATTGGCGAGATCCGGAGTTTTCTTGGACTCGTAGGATACTACCGAAGATTCATTGAGAATTTCTCAAAGATTGCAAAGCCTATGGCTGAGTTATTAAAGAAGGATACCAAGTTCGAATGGACTGAGGAATGTGAGGCTAGGTTCCAGGAGTTGAAGAAATGCTTGGTTACTTCACCGGTGTTGATTTTGCCAGACCAGACCAAGGATTATGAGGTGTACTGCGACGCTTCACGTCGAGGACTTGGAGCAGTGCTTATGCAGGAAGGGAGAGTTGTTTCATATGCCTCAAGACAGCTTAAGCCTCACGAGTTGAATTATAGTACGCATGATTTGGAGTTAGCAGCCGTAGTGCATGCATTGAAGACTTGGAGACATTTCCTCATTGGAAATCATTGTGAGGTGTACACGGATCACAAGAGTTTGAAATACATTTTCACACAGAAGGAGTTAAACCTCAGACAAAGGAGATGGTTAGAGCTCATCAAGGATTATGATATGAGATTGCATTATCATCCCGGAAAGGCTAATGTAGTAGCTGACGCATTGAGCCGTAAGAGCCATGTCAATACACTAATGACGGGAGAAATACCAAGGGAGTTAGCCGAAAATCTTCGAGAGTTATGTTTGGAAATAGTTCCAAGAGGCTATGTAGTAGCATTGGAGATTCAGTCAACTTTGATGGATAGAATCAGAGAATCTCAGAAGACTGACAAGGAGATTGCCTTTATAAAGGAGAAAATGAGCGAAGGAAGGGCTAAAGGATTTCGTGAGGATCAGCATGACACCGTATGGTTTGAAGACCGTGTTTATGTGCCCGATGACCCGGAGATCAGGAAGTTGATTCTGCAAGAGGCACACGATTCACCATATTCGATTCACCTAGGAAATACCAAGATGTATTTGGATTTGAAGGATATTTTCTGGTGGACAGGAATGAAGGAAGATATTGCGGAGTATGTAGCAGTTTGCGATGTGTGTCAGAGAGTAAAGGCAGAGCATTAGAAGCCAGCAGGATTGCTATAGCCATTGCCGATACCCGAATGGAAGTGGGATAAGTTAGGCATGGATTTTATCACGGGATTACCCAGGACTCGTTCAGGCTATGACTCGATTTGGGTTGTAGTTGATCGGTTGACGAAAGTAGCTCATTTCATCCCGGTAAAGACCACTTATACCAGTGCGAAGTTGGCCAAGATATACATGACCAGGATTGTATGCTTACATGGAGTTCCAAGGAGCATTGTATCGGATAGAGGAACCCAGTTTACCTCAAAGTTCTGGAATCAATTGCACGAAACTTTGGGTACCAGGCTAGAGTCCAGCACAACTTTTCATCCACAGACAGATGGACAGACAGAGAGAGTCAATCAGATTTTGGAGGACATGCTGAGAGCTTGTGCGCTAGATTATGGATCTAGTTGGGACGAGAATTTGCCGTATGCAGAATTCTCTTACAACAACAGTTATCAATCCAGTTTAAAGATGGCCCCTTTCGAAGCCTTGTACGGAAGAAGGTGCAGGACACCGTTGTCGTGGGATGAAGTTGGAGACCGCCAGTTGTTTGGACCGGATCTGATAAGGGAGTCCGAACAGAAAGTGAAATTGATTCGCGATAGGCTTAAGGTAGCTCAATCCCGGCAGAAAAGTTATGCAGATTCTAAACGCAAGGAGATAGTTTACGAAGTCGGAGACCGAGTTTATCTTCGAGTATCACCACTTCGGGGAACAAAGCGTTTTGGTGTTAAAGGGAAGTTAGGACCACGATTTGTAGGACCATACCGAGTATTGAAACGTATGGGAGAAGTGGCCTACAAGTTGGAATTGCCTGAAGGATTGTCAGGAGTTCATGATGTGTTCCACGTTTCTCAGTTGAAGAAGTGCCACGCAGAGATGGCTGACATATCCTTGAGAGACACAGTGCCATTGGAAGCAATTCAGTTGGACAGTGATTTGACCTACGAGGAGAAACCTGTTAAGATTCTCGAGTTTGCCAGCCGAGTCACCCGCAGCAAGGTTATCAAGTTTCGTAAGGTTCAGTGGAGCCACCACACAGAGGATGAAGCCACCTGGAGCGAGAGGAAGATTTGCTAAAGGACCACCCTCACCTATTTTCTAGCCAACCCGAATCTCGAGGGAGAGATTCATCTTAAGGGGGGGAAGGTTTGTAACATCCCAAATTTTCAATTTGGAATGTTATACATTAGATCATCAATGCATATCATAATTTATTTTCTTTTGGCTTTGATCCTAGAAAATTCCACGCAACTCAAGGACCCACGGAGAGAGTTGGGGATTTCGTTATTTTCATATTTGAGTTTTCTCAAATTTTGAGAATAGGATCATTTGATTTTAATTATTTTATCATCAATTATTTATATTACAAAAATAAGAGAGAGGGAATGGAATGACTTTCCCAAAATAAAGAAATATTGAGGATTTAATAATAAAATCAAACAAGATTTTATTTCGGAGTTTTTCGGTATTTTATTTGAATTTAGGAAAAATGTGCGTTTTTCAAAATTGCATTTAGGCCCCAAATAAATGTTCACCTTGTGCGGCTTGATTTTAGAAGCCCGGGAAAATTTATTTTGGTATTTTTGGAGTCCGTTTAGTATTTCTTTTATTTGTTTTTCTGCGCGGAATAATTTAAAAAAAATAATGCGAACCGACTTCGGGCCGTACCCAAGAGGGACTCCACCCGGGGGCAGCCGTTAAATAGCGCCGCCCCAACCCACCGCGCCCGAAACCCTAGCCGCCGCCGCCCGTCGCCGCCGCCGGACCCGCCGCCCGAGGTAAAAAAAGAGAGAGAGAAAAAAAGTCGCGGTTTTATATTTTTTTTAGTTTCAGATTTTTTTAAATAGATCAGTTTTTCTGATTTATTTTTTTAGCGAGCGTTCGTCACTTCGTTCGTTCTAGCAAACGTTCATCATTTTTCTTTTTCTCGGATTAAATCCGCGATTTTTCTGATCGCGATTCCTGCTCCGATTTTCGTTTTAGTATAACTTTTCACTCGGTTATCGGAATCAGGCGATTCAAGCGCCTGGAGTTTCGTCTCGAAACCCTCTAACTGTTTAACCAACTTAAACAAGTTTTTGCCACTGCAAAAATTGCCCTAGATCCAGAATAGTAAATGAAGCCTGTTTCTTTTGCCGTTTGACTTTCGTTGCTTCGTTTGATTTGATTCTTTTTGCAAACCAGAGTTCTTAAGTTGAACCTTCTGGTTAGATCTCTTATTTGAGTTTTACCTATGAATTAGATGAATACTTATTGTATGCTTGTTTGTTTGTCTGCGATAGAATACCCGGACTGCGCCGCCTGTTACTTTGAATCTCTAGGTTTCACGGATCATCAGCAAGGCAAGTAACACTTTGATCATACCTTCTACTACCCAGTTTTATTGCATTAGATCAATCCTCAAACATTGCATGATTAGGATCTAATTAAATTGTGGGATGGGAAGTAGTTGAGGTAGTACCTATTACCTGTTTATTATCAAACCTTTGGGAGTTACTTCTACGTTTGCCTATTATGCCATGCTATGCTAGTAGACGTGGATTGGGTGAGTGATATCCATGACAGATGTGAGTTTGTTAATTAATGGTTTATCTAAGGTGGCAACTTAAACACACATCTGGGTGGATTGAGGTACCTGGGTATTCTAGGATTGCCTGTTTTTCTTTATGGACCGCCACCCAGGCCCAAAGAGATCATGAGATTTTTCATACTAGAAACTTCCGTGTGCAGCCACAAGCTATTATGGGCTCTAGCATAGTTGATTAAGTCGTGCGAACTCTTACAGGGTAGACTAGCAGATGTAGGGGAAAGTAGGTGTAACGGTCTATCCATCGTAAGGTGCTAGCGCTTCTGAAAGACTATGTCTCGGTCATCCGTCTTCTCAAACACCATGTAGTGCGAGAAACCCAACGGAGGCGATCGAGTCTTGTGGGGAAAAGTGCGCAAACCTCTGCAGAGTGTATAAACTAATCATGGTTAGCCGTGTCCCCGGTTATGGACATCTTGAGTATCTAGTACTTGGATTATCATGTGAATCTCAACATGTTACTCTAAAAATTAATTTTGTTGGGTTTTGTTAATGATGATGCTTAATTGGGATTGAGGATGCTGTCAACCATTCTCAATGTTTAGCAACCACCATGATAGTTAAATAAAATTTATTCCTTTGCAGTAGGAAAAAATTGGCTTTACGCAAAACTGTAACCATAGAGCTTTCCACCAGCCAAATATGCATATAGTATAGTTGTTTCATTCCATTACTCTCTATGTGTTACTTTGCCAGCATATTCCATGTGCTGACCCGTTTCGGGCTGCAACGTTAATATTGCAGACTTTTCAGACGACGATTAAGGATGTTTTTAGGTCGTGGTTCTATACTCAGTGATGTCGTTGGAGTTGATGGACTCACTTATCTTCCAAGCCTTCCGCTGTTATCGTGATTAGATGGCCTTAAGCCATACTTATTGTAATAAGCTCTCTTTTGAGACATTCGATGTAATAAGTGTGTGATTGCTACTCTGTTATAAATCCTCCGAGTATTGTGTGGTGTCAGCATTACTGATCCAGGGATGACACCTGAGCACAGAGATCAGACTGTTTGAGGTCTGGTCGCTACAGTCATCCAGATCAAAGTGCGCTCAGTGTTTGTGCCATACCATATGGTTGCAAATAACTGTGCAACCAACTCTGCATCAAAATCATAGTTGAAAGTCATGAGGGGCACGATGTTGACCTATTCACAGAGGGCACGAGCTTCTCCAAAATATGCCTAGTACTTTTCCATGTGTGCCATGTTGATTGACTTGGTCTTCACAAACATGTTCTTCCTTGCCTTGAGCCGATCAAAGTACACAAGATATTGGTCCTTGTTCCATAACGGTGTGCCAACAAGAGAGGGATCCTGGGAAGGAGGTAGGGATTTTGCTCACGGTATTGCCAATACTCATTTTGCTTCAACTTAGCAGCTGTCTTGACAGGCTCCTTCTTGCGAGCAGCTGTCTTGACATTGGATTTGCCCTTGTTCCTGGAAGACTAACGACGAGAAGGCGGCGGTGTGGGGGAAACCTCTTCTTCATCTTCAGAATGGCATGGTAGGTGCGCCCACGCTTGGATGGGGGATTCGCATTCTTGCGATGAACCTTGGAGCTACTACCACCCGAAGAGACACAAAACTGCAAGGCAAAGCATGAATACAAACTATGCATAAGCCAAGGATAATCAAGAGTGAGAAATGAAGGCTTAGGTGAGCATTCTGGAAGCCGGGGCCTTGAGCAGTAGTACCGCGGAACTGGGACAGTAGTACCGCCTGAGCGGTAGTACTGCTGTACTGGAGCGGTAGTACCACTTTGGGAACTGACGCACGATATTCCCAGATCCGGTAGTACTGGAGGTCACAAATTCAAAAATTCTCAACTAAAATTTCAATACTCCTATCTAGCAGTCATTCAATGTCCTACTCAAGCCCCAATTTAGCCAAAAATCGAGAAACCAACATGCATTGCCCTAGAAGCCTAGATTCAAAATATAGAACCGTAGGAACAACGAATGGGGGCAATACCGGGTTCCATGGCGAGAGAAGGTGGTGGGGAAGGACTCCACCAGACGGAATCATTGAAGACGACAAGAAATCGGCCAGCTAGAGCGGCAACCGAGGCTGTTCTTTGTCGTTTGTGTGAGAGAGAGGCGTGGGGAGGGAGAGTGAAAGGGTATGGGGGATGTCGTGGAAATATCACGTCAGATGTCCTAGAGAGAGGACTTAGTCGTGGAGCCATCGCATTGAGGTTAGCTCAAAGGGGTGAATCAGGACAAAGGACACGAGGATTTTATACTGGTTCGGCCTCTTACAGTGAAGGTAAGAGCCTAATCCAGTTGTATGTGGAATTGCTAGGGTTTCGATGAGCGAGGAGCAAATACGCTTGACCGGCTCTCGAATCTTTTGTCTTTTTCCCTAAGCCGCCGCCGGTTCGTCCCCTTATATACACAGGTTGACGCCCTATGGCCTACAGAGTCCCGGCCGGCTCATACAACGTGTCCGGCTCGGTGACGTATCTTACATGCCTTACATTACAAGTTTTACATACATGGCGGTTTATGCTTATGGGCCTTAAGCCGCCTTCGGGTCTAGGCCCACTACTAAGCCTATCTATGAACCGTCATGCGATCTTGGCTTCATAACGATAAGTCTTCAGGGGGATGACCCGGCCCCTCCTGGGCAGGTCATACCTAATAGTTATATCCCCAACATTAGGCCCCAGGTTCATTTGAACTTGTTCATGTCAATCTTCAAGACATAGAAAAAAAATCCTTCCTTCTCTTATCTATGAAAACCTCATAACCCGCCATGACATCACCTCCCAATATTTCCAGAAATTGCAATGACATCACCTTCAACGGATCTTTACCTTAATGTCTTTCTGAAAATCGAGGCACCCATCTAGCTGGATAACCTTCATTTGCTCTCCTCATTTTTCGCACCTGCCTGTTCGCCTGTCTCCTTATAAATAGGTACGACTGGTCTTCCTCATTCCCCCCTTTTCCAGCATCTTCTTCCTCTCGCAACCCTTCTGCCACTCGAACTCCACCGCCGTCGCAGAGCACCTCATCTTCCTCAACCTTGGCTATTGCATCAGCCTGAGTTGATCCAGAGAACGACGGCGACCCTCCGCGGTAGATCTGCATCCGTAAGTTTCGGCCTTTCCATACCTTAGATCCGCATTAGGGTTCGCGAGCTCTTCGGTGTTCTTCATATTTTGTCATAGTTCATCATAGTTCATCCTTCATGCTGTGCTGTGAACTTCTTGATCTGAAAATGGCGTAAAACCAATGCGGCAGTTGTTTTACTTCCACTTTTAATACCAGTAGATCCCCTTTTCTTGGAAGAAAAACCTTGTGCAAGCTAATGAACTCATCTGTACTAATTTTTAGGTCTAGATTTATTTTTCTTTTCTGAACAACCATTGATCCAAAGTAATATCTTCATTCTGTGAAACTTGTTTACCTCAGTACTTAATATATTCATGCTATGAAAGGTTAGCACTAATAATAACTCTTTGTCACTGAACGCAAGAAACTTCAACCAACCATCAAAAGAGTTCAAACCTTGCTGGGAAACGGCTTAACCGGAGTTGACTTGATACATTGTTGGATCGCATGGCGGATCATCCCTCTAAGCCGCCGATCTGATTTGATGTGCAACTACACTTGGGGAACAGACGATCCATTACGTCATAGCTCCCTTCGTCTGACCCAAGAAGCCATTGTTGAAATGTCAACTACCCTTGTCAACAGCAAGTATGAAGACTGCAGCAAAGTAGGATTAAATTCTTTCTGCAAACTTAACCCGGCACTAGTGGTAAATCCCCTTAACTCCTGTTTCTTCAGTAGTTAAGTATCTGCATGAGTTTCAACCTGTTATTTTCCTATAGGCTAAATCTGACTTTTGGAAGGCTAAATACGATCATGAGGCTGCCAAAAAAGCTAGAGCCGCTGCAATAGCCGACAAGAAGACAACCAGAAAATCCAAAAAGAAATCAACTGCCTCTGAATTACTCAAGCTGGATGACACCTATGAGTCGGAGGTAGCCTTGACTCTCTTGGCCTGCTTTTTAACAACCTTATTGACACTGACTATTACCAGGATGACACGCGGGCCAGCCAGTCAGTAGAATAAGAGGTAACTATTTCCTCCGACTCAGAACCTTTGCCAAGGCAGAAACCTCGGCGGGTAACCTGGTAAGTAAGGTTTTCACACCCCTTGGCTTATTTTGATCCTCATTTTCTGTTGAAAAAGCAGCAACATGAGAGCCATCGTCAGGCCCGGACCAGTGAAGACAATGAGCTGCCCTCCGACTTATCGAAAACTCCTCGGAAACTCCACGACAGGGGAGTTAGAACTCCCCCTGCCCGACACTTACTCCCCACAGCGTCCCGCTAAGCGGTAGTACCGCTAGGAGTAGCGATAGTACCGCCCCGATACTACAGCCGGGCAAGAGGCCCAGTAGTACCGCACGAGCGGCTGGACGGAATTGTAATACCGCTTGGAGCGGTATTACCGCTCCCTCACATCGGTAGTACCGCCGGCAAGGAGACAGAACAACCCAGAACAAAAAAGATGGCTTATGCAAGACTAGGGTGGTTGAAGCATAGAGATAGGCTTGGGATGGAGACTCAAAAAGGACAACATAGGGAAGAGATACTCCAAGTTTGAAAGACAAATAAACCAATAGCAACTTGGAGTAACTCAAATCACAAACAACGCCCTAAGGAAGCTACTGGAACAAGCACCTCTCAAGAGAAGGCGGTGCCCGATGCCACCTATGTTTGAGTCAATTGGTATGGCACCATGAAGATTTTAACCTTGGGCCCATGACCAAAAATTGTCTTTGAAGCACAAGTACCATCAACAATGGAGAATGTGAAAGAGTTGATTAATTTATGCAGAATGGTGGGAGGGAGAGTTCATTGAGAGAACAACACTCCCCCTATGTCCATGCCTACACCTAAACAAGACAACAAGATGAGTGTGGTGGGGTGAGCAAAGGTTCAAGCCACATTGCTCAAATCGATGATATTTAGATCATGCCTTAACTCCCGAAATGTTGCTTCATCCAAAGGCTTCGTGAAAATGTCTGCAAGATTATCATGAGTGTTGACATAGTTAATCTCAATCTCCCCTCACCTAATGTGATCCCGGATGAAGTGATACCGAATCTCAATATGCTTCGTCTTGAAGTGCTGCACCGGGTTGAGAGAATTCTTGATGGCACTTTCATTGTCACACCAAAGAGGCACTTTGTCACAAATGACACTGTAATCCTTTAAAGTTTGCTTCATCCATGGAAGTTGAGCACAACAACTATCGGCGGCCACATACTCGGCTTCGGTGGAGGAGAGAGACACACACCTTTTCTTCTTAGAAGACCAACTCGCCAAAGAGCAACCAAGAAATTGGCACCCTGTGGAAGTTGATTTCCTATCCACTTTGTCTCCTGCCCAATGTGAATCCGAAAAGCCCACAATATTGAAGTTTGCTCCTCAAGGGTACCATAAGCCAAATTTGGGGTATGATCCAAATATCGAAAGATTCGCTTGACCGCCACATAGTGGCTTTCCTTAGGTGAGGCTTGAAACCGTGCACAAATTCCCACACTAAACATGATGTCTGGTCTAGATGCACAAAGGTAAAGCAAGGAGCCAATCATAGAATGATATACCTTTTGATCCACCGCTTTACCATTGGGATCAATGTCAAGTTGGCATTTGGTAGGCATTGGTGTAGAAGCCTGCTTGACATCACTTAGCTTGAATCTCTTGAGCATGTCTTGAGTGTATTTGGCTTGGTTGATGAAGGTTCCTTCTCTTCTTTGTTTGATTTCGAACCCGGGAAAGAACTTCAACTCTCCCATCATGGACATCTTGAATTTGGAGGTCATGAGTGCGGCAAACTCCTCATTGAAATCTTTGTTAGGAGAACCCAAGATAATATCATCAACATATAGTTGGCGTACAAACAACTCCCCTTTGATCTTCTTAGTAAAAAGAGTGGGGTCGATTTCCCAATTTCAAACCCACAATCTTGCAACAACTTTGTAAGGTGCTCATACTATGCACGTGGGGCTTGCTTAAGGCCATAGAGCGCCTTATCAAGTTGGTACACATGATTGGGGAACTCGGGATCCTCAAACCCCGGGGGTTGTTTGACATACACCAACTCATTAATAGGACCATTAAGAAAAGCACTCTTCACATCCATTTGTTGCAACTTGAAGTTATGACGAGAAGCAAAGCAATCAACAAATGAATAGATTCAAGGTGAGCGATGCGAGCAAAGGTTTCACCATAGTCGATACCCTCGACTTGGGAGTAGCCTTGCGCCACCAAGCGAGCCTTGTTGCGAATGATAATCCCATGAGCATCTTGCTTGTTCTTTAATATCCATTTGGTTCCAATAACATTATGGTTCTCCTTTGGCCTTGGCACCAATCTCCACACCTTGTTGCGCTCAAAGTTATTGAGTTCTTTATGCATGGCATTAAGCCAATCCGGATCCTCGAGTGCCTCATAGACCTTTTGGGGATCAACACATGAAACAAACACATGATGTTCACAATAGTTTGCTAATTGTCTACGAGTTCTTACACCCTTTCTTAAGCTTCCAAGCATGTTCTTCATGATATGATCTTTGGTAGTGTGCTTGGACGCAATCTTGGCGGCACGACGCTACAATTCCTCCTCAAGAGAGAGTTGAGGAGAGGCAACTTGATCATCATGAGCGTCGTATTGAGCTTGTTCTTGATCTGGAGGCTGCTCTTGATCTTGAACTTGCTCAGTGGCAAGAACTTGACCTTGGGAATCACTTGGTGGATCACCACCATCTTGAGGTTGATCTTGCCCTTGATCTTGTTCATTTGGATGAGGGCTGAGGGAGTCCTGGACTAAGGGGTCCTCGGGGGTGCGGCCTGTTATCTATGGGCCGGACTGATGGGCTGTGAATATATGAAGACCGAAGACTGTACCCGTGTCCGGATGGGACTCTCCTTGGCGTGGAAGGCAAGCTTGGCGAACAACTATGAAGATTCCATGTTATGTAGCCAACTCTATGTAACCCTAGATCCCCCCGGTGTCTATATAAATCGGAGGTCTTAGTCCGGATAGGGGATACTCAATACCGTAGTCATACAGGCTAGACTTCTTGGGTTTAGCCATTACGATCTCGTGGTAGATCCAATCTTGTAACTCATACCCATTGTCGGAGTAAATGACCACGGGTAGCCTAGCCGGCTCCCCCTGGCCCTTCTGAAAAAATTATGAGCCGATCCGGCCCTCAAGAATCCAAGACGTGGGGCCGCCTTCCCCTTGCCGGCTGTCTCCCAGGCCGACTATCAGAAGGCGGCCCGACTTTAGCCCTCATGAAGAAAGCCGCGGGAGGGCCAGCTCCAAGAAGCCGGCCACGAGAAGGCCGACTCCAAGAGGCCGGCTCCCACCAAGCGGTCAAGATCATACCCTCGAAGTCTGCATCCACATAACGACGATGTGACGGGGCGTGGCTACAGTAAAGCCTGCCACCCCCGAATCCTGGAGCACGCCTGGCACAGTGCACCGTACGGGGTGGCCATGACCCGTCTGGCGCGACACTGTTGCCATGTTGACCCTGATGTCACCCACAACGGGCTGCCAGCGCGGCCCACGGGCGGTGGGCCCCTTCAGGCAGAGAGACGCCCGAAGGTGGCCAGGCCTCCCCCAGTCGGCCCGAGACGGGGCCGGCTCCCCGCAGCCGGCTTGCCTCCTCCCTCGAAGAAGACGCCCCATTAAGGAGACAAGATGCGGTGAGGCTACAATGATCGCCCGCCGGGCGGCAGCGCTGTAGCCATGCCCACCTCAGCGAAGCCCTCGTCAACAGTAACCAGCCACCAACAAGGCCCTGGACAGTGGGGCCTGCGTGTCGACCTAGGAGCCGGCAGCCGGCGGGACCCACCAGCCGGCGGGCCCCAGTAGCCGGCGCAGAAGCCGGCGAGCGTAGACACAGACGGCTGGGGCCCACGCCCAACCGGATTACCATTGTACCCCCGGGGGGTGAGCCTATATAAACCCCCGGGGCACCCATGCAAAGGGGGGATCAGTGCTAGTTTTAGACACCACATAGAGAGGAGAGGAGAGCTAGCCGTGCCCTTCTTCTTCCTCTCGCCAAACAGCTCAAGGAGCATCTTGTAGCCACTTGTTCATCTAGTGATCATGCGGAGACCCCGCAGAGCAGCAGTAGGGGTGTTATCTCCACGGAGAGCCCCGAAGCTGGGTAAGATTCGCCGGCGTGCATGTCTTTGCCTCATCCCGCTTCCAGGCACCGGCGACGTCATACTGGCTCCCACAATGATAAGCCACCCGTTGGCATATGTCGCACCTACCACCCGACATTTGGCGCCCACCGTGGGGCCAGGTGCACCATCGTCCGGAGACCTGTTCTGTACGGGAACCCTCTTGCTCCCCAGCGAGCGTAGCCAGCCCGGCACGCTCGATGGCGCTTGCCACGACGCACTGCAAGGTGTCGCCAACGTCTGCGGAGCGAGTGGCCTCGCCGATCTCCTGGATGAGACCCTCATCTTCGACGAGCTCGCCTCTAACGCGAGCACCGACCACCTCGTCAACCTCCTTGGCCAGGTCCACGTCTCCGGTGAGCTTGCTGTGGACTTGGAGCCTGTTGGCTCCACCGATCCGATGCCTGTCGACTCCGACACGGCATCGCTCGATGCTTTCCCCACCAACGTCGCGATCTACAACGACCCTCTTCCCCGGGCTGATGGCTGCGACGGCGCCACCGCCGAGGTGATGGTCATCGGCCACGGCGGCGTTTCTGGTGAGAATGCCCTTGGCGCCCTGCATGCAGCGGTCCACGACTTGTCCATCCCCCTCCTGGCCGATGCCGACGCCGGAGGCTCGCCGCCTCACCCTCCTCGCGGAGGGCCGGAAGATGGCTTCCATGAGACGCCTCACCGAGGCCCACCAGCGCGAAGCCGACCGCGCCGCCTTTGGCACGCCGCCCCCGGGCGGGCCAAGCCAAGCCGGCGTTGTCAGACAGCGCGGCGCTGCCCTCGCCGACACGCTAGGAGTCGACCGCCTAGTCTACGCCACTCCGCTCGAGAATCTGCGCGCCGCCCAGGCGGCCGTAGACGAGCTAGGCGGACTGGGGGCCGAAGAACTCCCCAACATGACCAGACGCATCCAGCAACTAATCGATGCAGCCGCACAGCGGCACGAAGCCGACGCCCGCGCGGAAAGCCCTCCCCCGCACTGAGAGCACGACGCGACGTCCCGGACCCGGACTGCAGGTAAAACCCGCGCCCGACACGAGAAGGAGCCGGCTGCCAGCCGAAGCCGAACCCGGACCTCCATCGAGCGAGACGCAGAAGGCCGTCCCAGGGCCGTGGAGCGGCGGGGCAACCCGCCTCCGCCTCCCGGGGAGAGATATCCCACCCCACCGCCTGCCACACTTCCGACTCTCAGCGGCCGACTAGGTCTCCATGAAGGAGTCGACGAGAACGACGCCTGCCATCGGATCGACCGCCTAGCACGATCCCTGACGCTAGAAGAAGAAGATGATGTCGGCCCGCCTTGCTTCGGCCCCCGCATCCGCGACGAGCCTTTCCCCAAAGGGTTCTCTGTAACACCCCGGTTGTAACTTACCCCATTTGTACTCCAACTCTTGCCGTTTCCGGCGTTAAGTTATTTTATTTTCTCGGGTTCGGGTCTTTGTCTCCATGTGTTGTTGTCATTGTCATGCATCTCATATCATGTCATCATGTGCATTGCATTTGCATACGTGTTCATCTCATGCATTCGAGCATTTTCCCCGTTGTCTGTTTTGCATTCCGGCGCTTCGTTCTCTTCCGGTGGTCATTTCTAGCTTTCTTTCATGTGTGGGGATTGAACATTTCCGGATTGGACCGAGACTTGCCAAGCGGCCTTGGTTTACTACCGGTAGACCGTCTGTCAAGTTTCGTATCATTTGGACTTCGTTTGATACTCCAACGGTTAACCGAGGGACCGAAAAGGCCTCGTGTGTGTTGCAGCCCAACACACCTCCAATTTGGCCCAAAACCCACCTAAGCCTTCTCCATCATCTAGATCGTTCGATCACAATCGCGTGGCCGAAAACCGCACCTCATTTGGACTCGCCTAGCTCCCTCTATGCCTATAAATAGATCCCATCTCGAAATCCCGGGTCTCTTCTCCCCCTAACCCTAAAAATCCGCTCACCACCGTGCCGGACATGTCCGATCCGGCCGGACAAGCCGCCGTCGCCGCCCGCGGACACTGAGGCGCCGCCACCTGTCGCCACCACGTCGCCCACCACCGCGGCCCGCGGGAGCCCGGAGCCGGCCCCCCAGGCCCGCACGCACCGCCCGCCTCGTCCGGGTGCCCCGCCGCCGAATCGCCGCCACCTTGCCGCCTCCGCGCCCGCTCGCCGCCTCCCCCGCCACTGGCAACCACGCCATCAGCCGCCGCCGCAGGTCGCCGTCCCCGCCCGGCGTCTCCTCCGTGACCACCCTCGTCGCCCCGCCGCGCCCGGCGACGGATCCGGCCACCCCGCCGCCGGATCTCGCCGCCCCGGCCCGGATCCGGCCTCCTCCTCGCCGGCCCCGGCCACCACCTACTCGCCGGAGTGCGTGCGCTGCCGCCTCGGTTCGCGTGCCACCGAAACCCTAGATCTGGTGGTTCTTTTTTTTTCTAAGTCCCCGGAATTTCCTAGTCCATATGCTCTTGTTCATAGCCTCATAACTTTGCATCCGTAGCTCCGTTTTGGGCTTATAGCATATCAAAATGTTCATCTTAGAGAGTACATCATTTCATTCCACTGCATCATTTTCATTTGAGTTCATCTTTATGCCCGAAATGCTGTTAGAAGAGGGCTACTTGAGATTATTGCCAGATCTGCTGCTCCATTTAGCTTTTTGTTATTTTTGCCATGATTATTGTGTGCATGTTATGACCATGAGTTCTACATATGTTTTGTTAAGGGTTTTGTCATCTTTCTAGAGGTGCAACCCATGTATTTTTGTGATGTGTGTGGTCACTAGCACAAGCTTGCCAAGTGGTGCACTTGGTATTTCTGTTTTCAGGGACTTAGCATTTCCACTAAGTCCTTGAGCTGTTTATCTCATATGGCCATATGTTCATGTTTGTTTCCTAGTGATCCGTGCCTCTTTTGAGGATGATCAGTAAGGATGTTTTGTTAATCTTGTAGTTCTCTATCCATCCATGTCTTTGTTTGCAATTATGGAGCACCCTAGCTTGAGTCAATCGAGCTCTACTTTTGCTACTTTGTGAATCTGGGCAGATTGTCAACTTGTTTGCAATTTTGCCGATGATGTTGTAGTTGATCCGTGCATGCTATGCTATTGTTCTTGACATGTCTAGCTTTCATTTTGTGTGTTCTTGATAGATGTATGCTTAGTTTATCATGACTTGCACCGTAGTGAGTGCATTGAGCTCGTAAACATGCCTACTTGATATCTGTTTTCAGCATGCTCCAGTTTTCACCAAGTCTGTGATCTGATTATGTTTTTGCTATGTTCACATGCTTGCAATTGTATTTTCTGATCCCTTTTGGCTCAATGTCACTAAGGTACTTTTGTTAAGCTCTTTGATTATCTCCATGCCATGCTTTACTTTGCCATGTTCAGGTCCTGTAGCATGTAGTTTTGTGGCTCCGAAGAGTGCTACCTGATCTGAAATTCCAGACAAGTGTTAATTTCACTAAGTCTGAAATCTGTTTGCCATATGCATTTTTGCCATGCTTGTTTGAACCTGTTAATGGATGAATTGGCCGTAGCTCAGTGCTAGACTTTTGTTAAGCACCATGAATGCATCCCTGCCATGTATTTTTTTATCATGTTTGGGTTCTGTAGCATGTTCATTTCGTTGCACTTAGATGGCTACTTGCTGTAAATCGCAGACCGGTGTCATATTTGAATCGCTTGCCATTTCCAAACCGTAACTCCGATTCCGGCGTTCTTTATATCGTTTTCAAGAGATTTCATCTCATCTTTCCAGTGGCACACTTGGATTCCCATGTTGAGGCCAGGGTCATGCATTCCTTGTCTCATCTTGCATATGCATCCCACATCGCATCCCGCGTAGCATACCATCTTTGCATCATGTTGTT
The DNA here is from genome assembly GCF_003073215.2 of Triticum urartu. Lineage (NCBI taxonomy): Eukaryota > Viridiplantae > Streptophyta > Magnoliopsida > Poales > Poaceae > Triticum > Triticum urartu. The sequence goes on from NC_053026.1 coordinate 349,994,782, forward strand.
TGAGTTGCACGTGGTTGATTTGTGTCCTTGTTGCTTGTTTGTCTTCTTTGGGTAGAGCCGGGAGACGAGTTCACTAACGAGGAGCCCGTTGAGTTTGCTTTCGAGGATCCGGTCAACTCTGACAACTTTGCAGGCAAGATGATCATACCCTCGAAATCACTACTATCTTTGCTATCCTAGATTGCTCGCTCTTTTACTATGCCAATGCTACGATGCCTACCACTTGTTTTCAAGCCTCCCAAATTACCATGTCAAACCTCTAACCCACCTTGTCCTAGCAAACTGTTGATTGGCTATGTTACCGCTTTGCTCAGCCCCTCTTATAGCTTTGCTAGTTGCAGGTGAAGATGGAAGGCCGTTCCTCGCTGGAACAATATTTACTTGTTGGGATATCATTATAATATCTTGTTATCTTAATGCATCTATATACTTGGTAAAAGGTGGAAGGCTCGGCCTCTCGCTTAGTGTTTTGTTCCACTCTTGCCGCCCTAGTTTCCGTCATATCGGTGTTATGTTCCCGGATTTTGCGTTCCTTACGCGGTTGGGTTATAATGGGAACCCCTTGATAGTTCGCCTTGATTAAAGCTTTTCCAGCAATTCCCAACCTTGGTTTTACCATTTGCCACCTAGCCTCTTTTTCCTTGGGTTTCCGGAGCCCGAGGGTCATCTTATTTAACCCCCCCGGGCCAGTGCTTCTCTGAGTGTTGGTCCAAACTGTCAGCCGCCGGTGGCTACCAGGGGCAACTCTGGGCTGGCCTACCGGAAGTTTAGACAATCTGAGTGTGCCCTGAGAAAGAGATATGTGCAGCTCCTATCGGGATTTGTCAGCACGTTCGGGCGGTGTTGCTGGTCTTGTTTTAACCTGTCGAAGTGTCTTGTAGAACCGAGATACCGAGTCTGATCGGAACGTCTCGGGAGGAGGTCTATTCCTTCATTGACCGTGAGAGCTTGTCATGGGCTAAGTTGGGACTCCCCTGCAGGGATTTGAACTTTCGAAAGCCGTGCCCGCGGTTATGGGCAGATGGGAATTTGTTAATGTCCGGTTGTAGATAACTTGAACCTTAACTTAATTAAAAAGAATCAACTGAGTGTGTTACCGTGATGGCCTCTTCTCGGCGGAGTTCGGGAAGTGGACACGGTGTTGGAGTTATGTTTGCGCAGGTTGTTCTCTAGTTTCTCGCTCGCGCTTTGCCTCCTCTTCTCGCCCTCTTTTGCGAATAGGATAGTCACCATATTTGCTAGTCGCTTGCTGCAGCTCCACTTATTTACCTTGCCTTACCCATAAGCTTAAATAGTCTTGATCGCGAGGGTGCAAGATTGCTGAGTCCCTGTGGCTCACAGATTACTATTACACCAGATGCAGGGCCTGATGATTCCGCTCCAGGAGACGCGCTTGAGCTAAAGTGGGAGTTCGACGAGGACTCTCAACGTTACTATGTTTCCTTTCCTGATGATCAGCAGTGGTGCCCAGTTGGGGGTGATTGGGACCGTGTCGCTTGTTGGGTTCTCTTTTATTTTGGCGCCATAGTCGGGCCATGAGTGTATGGATGATGTAATGTTATTTATGTACTTGATTGACGTAGCGAGTGTAAGCCAACTATGTTATCTCCCCTTTTATTATCTATATTACATGGGATGTTGTGAAGATTGCCTAACTTGTGACATATGCCTTCAATGCGATTATGCCTCTAAGTCGTGCCTCGACACGTGGGAGATATAGTCGCACCGAGGGTGTTATATTCTCGCTCCCAAGAGACACGCCCAAGTACAACGGCTCCGTGAAGCTGGAAGATTGGTTGATCGACTACTCCATAGCGGTTCGCATAGCAAACGGCAACAGGCGCGTTGCCGTGAAGTACGTGCCCCTCATGCTACAAGGCACGGCGCGGACCTGGCTCAATAGCCTCAGGCCCTACAGCATCAACAGCTGGCTAGACTTCACAGAAGCCTTCGTCCGCAACTTCACCAGCACCTACAAGCGGGCTCCCAAGCCCAGACAGCTATCCTTGTGCGTGCAAGGCCCTGCCGAGTCCACTCACGACTACCTCACGCGTTGGGCCGAGCTCCGCAACTCTTGCGAAGGGGTGCACGAGGTGCAAGCCATAGAGTACTTCACCGCCGGATGCCGAGAAGGCACCCTCCTTAAGCACAAGCTCCTCTGCGACGAGCCGACTACCCTCGACGAGCTCCTGGTCATAGCGGACAAGTACGCCACCGCCGACTCCTCAATGAAGACTAAACTCCGGGTAGACGCGTCCGGGAAGGTAATCAACCCGGCGCCCAAGACGCCGGCTGGGGACTCCGGCCGACGCCCGTACCAGAACGACCACAAGCGCAAGGGCCCCGTGCCGCTCTCCACCAGTCGGCAGGTGGCCACCGTCGAAGACGAGCGGCCCGAAGGGCGGCCCGCGCCCAAGAAACCGAAGGGCGGCAGGCCGGCTTGGCAGCCGGCCTTCTCCTATGAGCAAACTCTCGACGCCCCATGCAAGTTCCACAGCGGCGCGAAGCCGTCCAACCACACAACCCAGAAGTTCCACTGGCTCACCCAAATCTCCAAAGGCGAAGGGCTCGTGCCGCCTCCGCCTGCTGGTCCGCCGCCTCTGGCTCCGCAGCTGCCGACCGCTCGGCCAGCAGTCGGGGCTGTGCACGATGAGTTCCCCGACGAGCATGCCGCCTATGTCGTCTTTACAAGCCAGCCCAAAGGCCGGCGTAGCAGACGCCGAGAGCACCAAGAAGTCAACGTGGTCACTACCAACCCCGCCGAGCACATGCACTGGTCAGAAAAGCCTATCAGCTGGAGCCGGGCCGACCACCCAGAGGTGATGCCATCTCCCGGCTCTTATGCGTTGGTTTTGGATTCCACCCTTGCAACGGACAGACGCGCCGCCCGTTTCTCCCGAGTGCTGATAGACGGCGGGAGCAGCATCAACATCCTGTACCGTGACACCCTGGAGAAGCTGAATGTCAAGACGAAGCAACTCATGCCTACTCGGACTGTGTTCCATGGCATTGTACCCGGCCTGTCCTGCGTCCCCATTGGCAAGATCAAGATTGATGTACTCTTTGGGGACAAGGAGCATTTCTTCCGAGAAGCGATCTGGTTTGAAGTGGTGGACTTGGAGAGCCCCTACCATGCATTGCTCGGCCGTCCTGCCTTGGCCAGGTTCATGGCTGTTCCCCACTATGCTTACCTCAAGATGAAGATGCCGAGCGCCAAGGGCATCCTCACCGTAGCCGGCGATTACAAGAAATCTTCCGAGTGCGCTGCAGCTAGCAGCCGGCTAGCCGAGTCCCTGGTAATTGCCGAAGAAAAGAAGATGTTGGACCTAGTCGTGGCCATGGCCAGCAAACAGCCGGCCCTGTCCCCCGATCCCAAGGAGTGTGATGCCCAAGGATCTTTCCAGCCGGCCAAGGAGACAAAGAAGATACCTCTTGACCCAGAGCACCCAGAAAGGTTTGCCGTCATCGGGGCAAACCTAAACAGCAAATAGGAAGTCGAGCTCGCCGACTTCCTCTGCGAGAATCGAGATATCTTTGCATGGACTCCTAAGGACATGCCGGGTGTTTCGAAGGAATTCGCCGAGCACAAGCTACACGTCCGAGAAGGCGCAAAACCAGTCAAACAACCCCTCCGCCGACTGTCGGAGGAGAAAAGAAGGATTGTGGGAGAGGAGATAGCCCGGCTTGTGGCAGCCGGCTTCATTATGGAGGTTTTCTTTCCAGAGTGGCTCGCCAACCCGGTCCTCGTGCTAAAGAAGAACAACAAGTGGCGCATGTGCATAGACTACACGAGCCTCAACAAGGCCTGCCCCAAAGATCCCTTTGCCCTGCCAAGAATTGATCAAGTGATAGACTCCACGGCCGGATGTGAGCTGTTGAGTTTCTTGGATGCTTACTCAGGATACCACCAGATAAAGTTAGATCCGGCTGACCGCCTGAAGACCACCTTCATCTCGCCATTCGGTGCCTTCTGCTACCTGACCATGACATTCGGCTTAAGAAATGCCGGTGCCACTTTTCAGCGTTGCATGCAGAAGTGCCTCCTCAAGCAGCTCGGCAGAAATGCCCACGTCTACGTAGACGACATTGTGGTGAAGACGGAGAAGCACGACACCTTGCTGGGAGACCTCAAGGAAACATTTGAGAACCTGCACCGGTTCCAGATCAAGCTCAACCCTGAGAAATGCGTGTTCGGAGTGCCAGCCGGCCAGCTCCTAGGCTTCCTGGTCTCCGAACGCGACATCGAATGCAACCCAATAAAGATCAAGGCCATTGAGAGAATGGCGATTCCCACCAAACTTCGAGACGTCCAGAAGTACACCGGGTGCTTGGCCTCCCTGAACCGCTTCATCAGCCGGCTCGGAGAGAAAGCTCTCCCCCTCTACCGCCTCATGAAGAAGACCACTCACTTCGAGTGGAACGACCAAGCCGACCAAGCTTTTCACGAGCTGAAGAAGATGTTGGCCACGCCGCCAGTCCTGGCGGCGCCGACTGAGAAAGAGCCCATGCTCCTCTACATTGCTGCAACCAGCCGGGTGGTCAGCACCGTCATCGTAGTCCAGCGACCAGAAGAGGGCCGAGCCCAGCCGGTCCAGAGGCCGGTGTACTATTTGAGCGAGGTGTTGTCTACCTCGAAGCTGAACTACCCGCACTACCAGAAGATGTGCTATGGCATGTACTTCGCCACCAAGAAGCTGAAGCCCTACTTCCAAGAGCACCCCATCACGGTTTTATGCACCGCCCCGCTTGCCGAGATCATAGGCAGCCGGGATGCATCCGGCCGGGTGGCGAAATGGGCCATCGAGCTGGCCCCCTACACTATCTTCTACCAGCCTCGCACCGCCATCAAGTCCCAAGCATTGGCCGACTTCCTCGTCGACTGGGCCATGACCCAGTACCTACCACCAGCTACCGACTCCACTCATTGGCGCATGCACTTAGACGGGTCCAAGATGCGCACCGGCTTGGGAGCCGGTGTCATCCTCACCTCTCCCAAAGGCGACAAGCTCAGATATACGCTGCAAATTCACTTTGCCGCCTCCAACAATGTGGCCGAGTACGAGGCACTCATACACGGGCTCTGACTTGCCAAAGAGCTCGGCATACGCTGGATCCTGTGTTACGACGACTCGGACTTGGTAGTCCAACAATCATCCGGCGACTGGGACGCCAAGGACGCAAATATGGCAAGCTACCGCTTCCTCGTTCAGCAGATCAGCGGGTACTTCGAAGGATGCGAGTTCCTCCACGTACCGCGAGCCAACAACGAGCTAGCTGATACCCTGGCTCGAATAGGCTCCACTCGGCAGGCAATACCAACCGGTGTCTCTCTGCAACGCCTCCTCAAGTCGTCTATCAAGCCGTCTCCAGAGTCCGATTCCATCTTCGTGCCGCCTGACCCCGACGCGGCCGGGTCCGGCTCGAAGAACCAAGCAGGTGACTCGGGGACTTCGATAGTCGGCCCGGGGACGTCAGTAGGCGGTTCGGGGACTTCCGTAGTTACGCCCGACCCGGGGACTGCCACACCCGGCTCGAGGACTGCGGTAGTCGGCCCGGGGACTGCACCAACACAACACGCGGCGGCCGACTCCAGTATTTCACCACCCAGCCCGCCTGCCCTGGTCGCAGTAGCTGTGTTGGCAATAGAAGATCTTCCGGCTGACGAAACAGAGGCAAGACAAGTCCAACACCGAGCCGGAGCGTACACAATCGTCAACAGAAAGCTCGTCAGGCACAGTGTCACTGGAGTCTTCTAGCGATGCGTCGAGCAAGAGAAGGGCATTGCAATCCTCAGAGACATCCACCAAGGAGAATGCGGCCACCATGCGGCCTCAAGATCGCTCGTCGCCAAAGCTTTCCGCCATGGGTTCTTTTGGCCGACTGCCTTGGATGACGCCAAGGAGTTAGTTAAACATTGCAAAGGGTGCCAAGTCTTCAGCTCCAAGCAACACATGCCGGCTTCGGCACTCAAGACCATTCCCCTCACTTGGACCTACGCCGTTTTGGGACTAGCCATGGTGGTCCCATTCAAGACGGCGCGCGGCGGCATAACACATCTGCTTTTCGCCGTGGACAAATTCACCAAATGGATTGAGGCAAAGCCGATCAAGAAGCTGAATGGGCCGACTGCCGTGACATTCATCGTAGATATAACAACTCGCTACGGCGTGCCACACAGCATCATCACCGACAATGGCACGAATTTCGCCAAGGGAGCATTGGCACGTTTCTGCTAGACGCGGGGCATCCGGTTGGACTTAGCGTCCGTTGCCCACCCGCAGTCAAACGGCCAAGTCGAGCGAGCCAACGGCCTCATCCTTTCCGGCATCAAGCCCCGACTGGTCGTACCACTGGAACGTTCGGCCGGCTGTTGGCTCGATGAGCTGCCGGCAGTCCTCTGGAGTCTGCACACTACCCCAAACAAGTCAACCGGCTTCACTCCTTTCTTCCTCGTGTATGGTGCCGAGGCGGTCATCCCAACCGACATCGAGTTCGACTCGCCTCGGGTAACCATGTTCACAGAGGCGGAGGCCAAGGAAGCACGAGAAGACGGCGTCGACCTGCTGGAAGAAGGCCGGCTGTTAGCCCCAGCCGGTCCGCCATCTACCAGCAGGGCTTGCGCCGCTACCACAGCCGGAAGGTCAGACCATGATCTTTCCAAGAAGGCGACCTCGTGCTCTGGCTGATCCAGCGAACAGCCGGCCAGCACAAGCTCTCGGCCCCTTGGGAATGGCCCTTCGTCATCAGCAGAGCGCTGGGAAATGACTTCTACTACCTGATCGACGCACACAAGCCGAAGGCACGAAAGAGAGATGACTCTGGCAAAGAGTCGGAACGACCATGGAACGCCAACCTCCTCCGAAGATTTTACAATTGAAATGCAGTATGTATCACGCTAACTTTTGTACTAAGTACGAGACAATAGGCCCCCCGAGGAGAGCTCGGGGACTGCCATCTTTTATCTATAAATGAAGAGTATCATGTTTATGATCATGTCATTACATTCACTTTTTTCGTTCGGCACCGAGTTCGACTAGTCGGCCCGGGGACTGGCCGCCTTGAGTTATATTAGAAGACCTACCCGTGGTCAGACAAGTAGTGTGCCGGCAACCAAACCTTCTCTTGCCAAAAGTCGCAGTCCGAGGAACCGGCTGTCCGGCTGGCAAGAGTTAAAGGCAGGAAAGGACGCCACACGAAAAATGGCTAGGGACTAACGGACTAATATAACAAAAGCTGGTTTTTCTTCCCCCGCCGACCGACTACCAGAGTAGCCGGCCGGCCGGCTTCCATTCACCTCGCTTCAATCTAAGAAAGCTCGAGTAATTGCCTTCCCCAAAAATAAAAAAATAAATATAGCCAAGTCCTTCCTTAGCCGCAGGCTGCAGAGCAACTGCCGGTTGGGAAGACAGCAGCTAGGGGAAGGCGGCAAAGGAAACAGCCTAAAGACAAAAAGCATACGCGAATGGAAGCCAAACACACACACGATCATATTTACACAAAAGGCCTTCGAAAGGCCAGCATTCAACATAGTTTGAATACACCCCCAGTGGGTGGAACTGCGCAAGTTTAACAAAAATTGTTCAAAAAGTAACAAGCAGGATAAGCAAGGACGACAGATTAAGCCAAGGGAGCGACTAGCGAGTCGGGCAGGTCGGTGGAGACGGCAGTGCTGGCTGGAGGAGTGGCCGGCTGGCGAACCTCGGCATGATCACCACCTCCCGCAGAGGGCGCGCTAGCACGCGCCTCGTTGCTAGAGGCACGGTCAGGCTGGGGCTGGCTGGCCGCTTCACTGGCCGGCTCGACGTCTTCGCCTTCCTCCCCTTCGTCGTCTTCACCTTCATCGCTGGAAGCGATCTCCTCTGCCGAGTCCTCACCCGCTGCCGGGTCCAGCCAGAACCACTCCTCCGGCTGGGCAATGCCGTCGTCATTTATTTTAGGAGCGAAGACGCTGATGTCAGTGCACTCGGCGATCGTCGAGGCACGCTGAGTGATAGCCGGCCGCACCTCCTCCATCTCCTTGTCGGCCTCCAGCCGCCAGGTGCGCAGCTGGTCCAGGTTCAGCCCGGGATACCAGGCTCGAACGAACTCCAGCGCTCGCCCAGCTCCAAGCCGGGCCGCCGATGCCTTCCAGGCCTCGAAGCAGCCAACCGCAACCTCCAGCCAGTCGGCAGTCCGACTCGGGGTGCGGGGAATCGTTTCGCCTGGCCAGAGGGCGACCAACACCTGCGCCCCGGCGCACTGGAGGCGGCGGAGCATGCGGTGAGCCGGCTGCAGCCAGGCTTGGACCGCCAAGAGTTGCTCCTCAAGCGTCCGGCTCGCGTCCGGTGCGATTTCAGCCCCCGCCTTCCAGCGCGCCTCGCAGTGGGCCTCGATGGTCTGGGTGGCGAAGACGGAGTAGCCGGGGAAGTAGTCTGCACAAAGAACAAAAAGCAGCACAAGTCAGAACACAAATCAGGAGGCAAGGGGCAAGCAAGGAGCAAGAAAGGCGGCTTACCATCGATCAGATCCTCAATCCGGCCGAAGCGCTCGCTCAGCGCTTGTTTTGCCTCAGCCCAGCCCGCCGCTTCGGTCTCGAACTCGGCCTTCAAGGCGTCCTCATTGTCCTGCGCCTTCTTCAGGGCTGCCTTGTGGCTCTCCTCCTGGTCGGCCAACTTCTTGGGCAGGCGGTCACGCTCCAGGACCAAGGCGTTGTACTCGGCTTCCTTGGCGCGAAGGGCGGCCTGGGCCCCGCTGAGCTGCCCCCTCAAGTCGGCATTAGCTCCTGCAAGCATGAAGACAAAGGAAAAATCAATAAGGAAGAAGTCGTCAAGGAAGATCCGACCCGACTGTTCACTAGTCGGCCCGAATCTCAGGAAATACACCCAGTGGGTGCGCTGATGCGCCCCCACAGGAGATGAACGAAACAAAGTACACACTCCGGTTGCTGGTCAGGTCCTCGGTTTTCCGGCCCAGGTCCTGAGCCTGGGAGTTGAAGGCAGCAGCGCGGAGGTTATGGTATTCCTGGAAGATCAGACAGGATGCAAGAATAAGATAGCTGTCAGGACCTAGTAAGTTCCAAGCCGCCTGCTCAGCAGCCGACTCGAAACTCGGGGACTACACCCAGTGGGTGCGCTGACGCGCCCCCACAGAAGAAATCAATAGAGCAAAAACAACCAAGGCCAGAGGGCTCGCCCGGATGATGGCCCGCATCGCGAGGAACTCTTGGGTGTATCGCTGCAGCGAAGCGGCCTGGGCTTGAAGCCGGTTCCGGACCTCCGGGGCCGCCGCGTTCAGCTCGCCCGTCCCCCCGCTGGGAGTCCACTCGGACGTGCTGGCGCTGGCCGCCTCCAGGGCCTCCGCCGTCTGGCTGGCGCCCACAGCTCGGTGCGGCTCCGGCGCGGAGGTACCTCCCCCTGCGCGCCGGCGCAATGCCGACTGCACCACGAGGCTGGCCCCTGTCTCCGGCTCGCCCCCGGCCGGCTGCTCTGGCGCCGCGGCTGGTTGGCCGCTTTGGCCCGCTCCAGTTGGTGCCATCTGCGGTGCCCCCTCCACGAAGACCACGTGGTCCTCCCTCCTCTCCATCACCGGCGGGTCTTGGTCGACCTCCTTCGATGGGGGCACGGGGATGTCGGGGGCCATGGCATGGAGGGGAACAACGAGCAGCGGAGGCTGGTTGTGCGAGGCCTCCGCCTCCGTCTCCGCGGCTGCCGCCTCCGCCTCCATCTCCACGGCTGCCGCCTCCGCCCGGGCCTTGGCTGCCGCGTCGGCCTGCTCCTTCGCCGCCTGGGCGGTCCTTCGCTCCGCCGCCTCCCGCTCCTCCCACGCCTCCCGTGCGTTCCGCTCCGTGGCCTCCCTAAGGTCGGCACGGGGATCCACGCGGCGGGAGCCTGAGGACCCTCCAGTCGGCCCGACTACGGAGCCGCCAGGACCTCGCTCGAGGGAAAGCGGTGCCCTGCCCGACGAGCAAAGAAAGATTTAGAAGAGCTTCAATCGAAGAGGACAGCAAAAAAATATACAAGACATTTGACGACTTACGCCGAGATCGCCTGTGGCTGTTTCACCGCCTTGCGGAAGCGGGCCGCCTTCACGGCCACCTCATCCCGCTTGGTCGCCGCCATGGAAGCCTTGGATTTCTTCGGCCGGCTGCCGAAGCAGGTCGACACGGCGCGGCATTTCTGCGCGCCGCCACGGGCAGCCGGCGCGGCAGACGGGCCCGCGCCTTGATGATCAAGCGCCGACTGGCGGTGCGGGGCGGCTTCGACCTCGTCATCGTCCGCTCAGTCCTCGAGGCTGGCCCCGAGCCCCGCGCCTCCTACCTCGTCGCCTTCCCCCATGATGGCATATTCCATGGCGGCCGCTCCCAGGTCCGGACCGTCGACGTCGTCCACCGTGCGGTCGGGGAGGAGCTGGCGCTCTACCCCTGCGGCCCCGGCCGTCGGTGGAAGAAGAGGGTTCTGCTAAGGGCAAAACAATTGATCAGAAGTCGGCCATCACGAGGCCGGCTACGTAAAGGAAGAAAAGAAGAAAAACTTACGGCAGGCGGAGGGTTGGCGCGAGAATACGGCCCCTTGCCGTATCGCCAATCCTCGGCGAGCTTGGAGTTGGAGATGTAATTCACCATGTAAGACACCTCGGCATGAGGCATCTCCCTGGTGCTCAGCCGGCACGGGTCGAAGCGGCCGCTCATCTGGCAAATCATGTGAGGCCGGCCTTGGAGCGGAAGTACTCGGCACTCCACGAAGGCGGCCACCAGGTCGGCTCCGATCAGGCCCTCCGACTGGATCATCACCCAGAGCCGGGAGACGGCTGCGTTCCCGGCCTGAGACAATGACCTGGCCCGGTAGCTCCACGAGGGTTGCCTCCCAGCCGGCGGGCCGGCTACGTAAGCCGGCAGGTTGACATAGTCGCCTTGCTGGGCGACGTTCTTCACGTAAAAATAGCACTTCTTCTAGAGCTTCACCGACTGGATCAGCGGGATGGGCGGGAACGGATTGTTCTCGCCCGTCCGCCTCATGGCAATGAAGGCTCCGCAGGGGGCGGGCACGCCCGCGACAATGGTACCGAGCTTGCTCTGGAAGAATTCTCCCCAGAGCTCGAGAGTGGGGAGAACCCCAAGAAAGCCCTCGCACAAGGTGACGAAAGCCAACAGCAGCATCACCGCGTTGGGCGTGAGGTGATGCGGCTGGAGGTGGTAGAATTCAAGGAAAGCTCGAAGGAATCCGCTCGCCGGGAGGCCGAAGCCGCACAGGCAGTGCAAGCGGAAGATCACCCGCTCGCCCTCCTCCGGTGCCGGCGAAATCTCCCTCGCCGGCGCCTGACGAACCCGCACGAAGTTCTCGCCCGGCAGACGCCGCGTCCGGCGGAGGAACTCAACACGGTCCTCATGGACGTTGGAGCTATCCCACGAGCTCGACAACGCCATGGGAACGACGCGGCGAGGAACAAGACGATGCGACGGCGAAGACGCGCACGACCCCGCTATGGCGGGACCAAAGGAACCGAGAGGTCCGACGGCGGAGTGGTGCGGCGATGGGTCGCTGCGGCGGCGAAGGGAAGAAGAAGGAAGGCGAGAAGGGGCGGAGCGAGGGAGAGCGTGCGAGCCTCTGCCGCTCCCCCTCCTCCCCCTACTTATAGACCCGCGCGGTGGAGCCGAGGAGGCGTGGTGTGGGGGAACGTGGGATCAACTGCGCCCACTCTCCCACGTCCCGCGATTATTGCGCCCTGATGGCGTAATAAAACCACCGCGGGAAGGCGAGCGGTCCGTGTGGGCCGCAGAAGATCCGCGCTCGGGCCGAGGCCTAGGAGTGGCGGTCCCGGGCCTGCGGCCGTCGCGCGCGTGCGGTGGCAGGTTTTCCTTGCCACATGGCCCGCGGGATGGCGCACGGTCAGCTCGCAGCCCGACCCACGTTCCCGCCTACGAGAAACGGAGCTTTCCGAAGACGGCGCGCACAAGCAAAGCCGGCTCCTCAGGATAGGAAGCTGACCAAGCTTCTCATCCCTTTGTCAGCCTCGAAGCTCGATCAGCTTCGGGGACTACTGTCAGAGTAAATGACCACGGGTAGCCTAGCCGGCTCCCCATGGCCCTTCTGAAAAACTTACGAGCCGATCCGGCCCTCAAGAATCCAAGACGTGGAGCCGCCTTCCCCTTGCCGGCTGTCTCCCAGGCCGACTATCAAAAGGCGGCCCAACTTTAGCCCTCATGAAGAAAGCCGCGGGAGGGCCGGCTCCAAGATGCCGGCCACGAGAAGGCCGACTCCAAGAGGCCGGCTCCCACCAAGCGGTCAAGATCGTACCCTCGAAGTCTGCATCAACATAACGGCAATGTGACGGGGCGTGGCTACAGTAAAGCCTGCCACCCCCGAATCCCGGAGCACGCCTGGCACAGTGCGCCGTACGGGGTGGCCATGACCCGTCCGGCATAGCACTGTTGCCATGTTGACCCTGATGTCACCCACGACGGGCTGCCAGCGCGGCCCACGGGCTGTGGGCCCCTTCAGGCAAAGAGACGCCCGAAGGCGGACAGGCCTCCCCCAGTCGGCCCGAGACGGGGCCGGCTCCCCGCAGCCGGCTTGCCTCCTCCCTCGAAGAAGACGCCCCATTAAGGAGACAAGACGCGGTGAGGCTACAGCGATCGCCCTCATCACCAGGTCGAGGCAACAGTAACCAGCCACCGACAAGGCCCTGGACAGTGGGGCCTGCCTGTCGACCAAGGAGCCAGCAGCCGGCGGGACCCACCAGCCGGTGGGCCCAGCAGCCGGCGCAGAAGCCGGCAAGCGTAGACACAGACGGCTGGGGCCCACGCCCAGCCGGATTACCATTGTACCCCCGGGGGGTGTGCCTATATAAACCCCCCGGGGCACCCATGCAAAGGGGGGATCAGTGCTAGTTTTAGACACCACATAGAGAGGAGAGGAGAGCTAGCCGTGCCCTTCTTCTTCCTCTCGCCAAACAGCTCAAGGAGCATCTTGTAGCCACTCGTTCATCTAGTGATCATGCGGAGACCCCGCAGAGTAGCAGTAGGGGTGTTATCTCCACGGAGAGCCCCGAAGCTGGGTAAGATTCGCCGGCGTGCATGTCTTCGCCTCATCCCTCTTCCAGGCACCGGCGACGTCTTACTGGCTCCCACAATGATAAGCCACCCATTGGCATATGTCGCACCTACCACCCAACACCCATCAATATCAATCAAGCAAGACGTAGGGTGTTACCTCCATCAAGAGGGCCCGAACCTGGGTAAAACTTCGTATCCCCTGTTACCATCAACCTTAGACGCACGGTTCGGGAACCCCTACCCGAGATCCGCCGGTTTTGACACCGACATTGGTGCTTTCATTGAGAGTTCCTCTATGTTGTCGCTGAAATGTTTGATGTCCCCTTCAATCGCCAATAATGGCGCTGTCTGTGGAGAAACTTTCCTCCCCGGGCAGATCTTTGTGTTCGGCAGCTTCGCACTGTGGGCCAACTCGTTTGGACATCTCGAGCAGATCGAAAGCTATGCCCCTGGCCATCAGGTCAGATTCACGAGCTTAAGCTACGTCGCGGACATCCGTGGAGACTTGATCTTTGCCGGATTCGATACCGCGGTAGCCGCTCCCGATCACCCCGATGATCATGACTTAAATCTGTCATCGGGCCGCATCTAGGAGATCGCTCCTATAACCGCTCTGGCCCTAGAGCCGGAGCAGGCCGCGCCATCCAAAGATTGGAGGATTAACCCCACCACGGAGGCCGCAGATTCCACGGCGTTGGAGCCGCACAGGGACCTGGTCTCACTCGATGCCTATGCCACCGGAACACCGGACTCGTCTCCGGCTGTAGGTTCCGAACCACGTGAGCCCGTGGACGCCGAGTTTGATCGTTTATCGATCTTCGAATTCAGCGTCGCAGACATCTTCCAGCACTCGCCTCTGGGCGATATGCTAAACTCGTTAAAAAGGCTGTCCTTAGCGGAGGACTCTCAGCCGAACTATATCCATCTCAAACTATGGGCTGACGATGGAGACTTTCACTTCCCACCCGCCACCCACTTTATAGCCACGGTCGAGGATTTGACCGACGAACTCGATTACGACTCCGAGGACATCGAAGAAGAAGACCAGAGCCCTCCGTTCACCGGACGCTGGACGGCCACTTCCTCGTATGACATATACATAGTGGATGCACCAAAGGAAAACATTGGCGGCGACAAGGAAGACCCAGTTGAGGATAAACCTTCCAAAATACAGTTGTCGGTGTCAAAACCAGCGGATCTCGGGTAGGGGGTCCCGAACTGTGCGTCTAGGCCGGATGGTAACAGGAGGCAAGGAACACGATGTTTTACCCAGGTTCGGGCCCTCTTGATGGAGGTAAAACCCTACGTCCTGCTTGATTAATATTGATGATATGGGTAGTACAAGAGTAGATCTACCACGAGATCAAGGAGGCTAAACCCTAAAAGCTAGCTTATGGTATGATTGTTGTATGATGAAGTTGTCCTATGGACTAAAACCCTCCGGTTTATAGAGACACCGGAGAGGGTTAGGGTTACACAAAGTCGGTTACAATGGTAGGAGATCTTGAATATCCGCATCGCCAAGCTTGCCTTCCACGCCAAGGAAAGTCCCATCTGGACACGGGACGAAGTCTTCAATCTTGTATCTTCATAGTCCTGGAGTCCGGCTGAAGGTATAGTTCGGCTACCCGAACACCCCCTAATCCAGGACTCCCTTAGTAGCCCCTGAACCAGGCTTCAATGACAATGAGTCCGGCGCGTAGATTGTCTTCGGCATTGCAAGGCGGGTTCCTCCTCCAAATTCTTCATAAAATTTTGTAAACACCAAGAGTAGTGTCCGGCTCTGCAAAATGACTTTCCACGTATTGCCACAGAGAGAATAATATTAACACAAATCTAATCCGCTGACGTATTCCGCAGCGTGACATCACACCACGGCCAAGCCTTTATTCGAATCGTTTTCACTTTTCCACCTCAGCGTGTTTTGCGAGGCGGTTTCCTTGGCACGTCTTGTCAAAGCAGAGATCGTGTCCCCTTTACTTGCGGGATTCTCATCAATATGGACGTGGGTAACCCAATCGTGCCCGTTAGCATGTCTTCTCAATTAAAGGCCAGTCCCAAATGGTTATGGGGAGGGCTCCTAGTATTCAACCTCTTATAAGGAGACCAAGGCCTTACTCCTTTTCTCCAATCTCAAAACAAGTTCGCCCGTCGCCTCGAGTTCCAACACCCTAGGCTCCAGATTCTAGGCGCTTAGGACCTTCGACAATGTCCGGTTCCGACCTTCAAGGCCGATGGACGGAGGAGGACGTGCTAAAGTTGAGAGAGGCTAAGTTCTTGACCGCCGAAATTTTGCATAGGTTGCCCGCTCAAAGGCAGGCCATTCCCAGTCCCCAGCCCGGTGAGAGCGTAGTGTTCAAGTCTCACTTTCTTCGGGGGTTAGGCTTCCCGATGGATCCCTTCGTGAGGGGCTGATGTTCTATTATGGGCTGGAATTTCATGACTTAGCTCCGGAGTCCATCCTCCACATTTCCTCATTCATCATTGTGTGGGAAGCGTTCCTCCGTGTTACTCCTCACTTCGGATTATGGCTCAAGACTTTTGGAGTGGAGCCGAAGATGATCGAGGGACGGCACGCAGAGTGCGGAGGCGCTGTCATAAGTAAGAATGCTGATGCCCCATGGCCCGAGGGCTCCTTTCAAGAGGAGCTCGGCTTGTGGCAACGAGAGTGGTTCTATATCACCGCTCCCAGGAGCGCCAAGTGGGTGGCGCCTCCTGCCTTTCGCTCGGGTCCCCCACCATGGCTAGCGTCATTGGTCAACAAAGGATTAGATTGGGGGTTATCCAAAGACGTGCCCTTGTTGCAGGGCTGCATTAGGGATCTCTTAGAAAGAGACCTCAACCTGGTCAAGGTGACGCAGGTCATGCTGATTCGCCGAACACTACCCGACAAACATCGCTCCCTTCGTCTGTGGGAGTTTAATCCGGAGGGACCACGAGCTCACCAGCATTTTATGGGCGCAACGCCCGTGGAGATGTATAAAATGTTCTTCGGATCACAAGCAATGTGTCCAGATTTGACTGAGGATGCAGGTTTAAGCTGCAATCGCCCGGATACTCAAGTAAGTAACCTTGTGCCCGGACTCGCTATCCGTAAAATTGTCATAAATTCGCCCCTAAAAGAGCTGTCCTTTTAAACAGGAGTGGATAGCGAAGGCAAAGCTGATCAGGTGTCCAGCTCCCCTTCCTGAGACCAGGCCGGATCCCGTGCTAGTCAGGATGTTCAAGATCATGCCTTTGGAGGGAAGTGAGGGGGAGGACAAGGAAACTATGGCCTCCTTGAAGGAGGCTGCTCCGAAGGGAAGAACCGACAATTCTTCTCCTAAGGGGAATAAGAGGGCCGCCTCTGACGACCCAGAGACCATGGCCTCAAAGTGGGGAAAAAAGTCCTTGTCAGAGGGTCCGACGCCATGGAGATCCTCGGCCGAACTATGCCCTCAAAGGGATCAGCCCTCCAGCGAGCCGTAAGTAGAGAAAGATTTTCCTTTAGAGGGATGAGAGAAATCCTTGCCTTTTATCTGAGAGGATTAACCGAAATTTTACTTTGTAGCTCGGACCTCAGCCCTTCTTAGCAGATCTCGTCTTCGGGGGATCTTCTTCCAGAGATGATGGAGAGTGGAACGCCTCCCCCTGCCATACCTTCTGGCGAGGCGGGCGACCCTGAGGTGTCGTCATGGAGGGTTTCTCCGAATCCGGCAGGGGTGGAAGGTAGCCATATGTCCCCCCAAGGTTCTCCGCGTCCGGCCTTCGATGGAGGTCATAGGACGAGTCCGGCACCGTCCAATGCGCGGTCGGAGGAGCTGATGATTCTGCTAGGGCGAGCTTGTATCTCAGAGGAGCACCGTGCATTGATGGTTATGGTGATTGGAAGGATTTCGTCCGCGAAAAGCGGATTGCATGAGGCCGTCAGAAGTTTGCTGACAGGTTTTGAGGTACGTTTGATAATGTACTTCTTTGTCAGTTGCGCATAAACAAGATGCGCCCTGTGTAGATAGTAGCCCCTGAGACTCTGTGCGTTGTCAAAATTGACGGTGCACAGAGGATCATAATCCCAGGTCTAAAATGTCGCCTTTGTATACAGGTGGCGAAGTGTCCGGAATCGAGCCGAACTGATGATTTTGCCGAACTAAAGCGGCAACTTGATGTAGCGGATGCCGACATCACGCTCGTCAACGAGCGGCTTGATGAGGCTCAAGGTATGCAATTCCTCGGGCGGCATCTGGTAAGAGGAGCTTTATGCAAGTATCTTATAATGTGTGTGCTTGACACAGATGGTGCGGCCGCCGTGGAGAGTCTTCGGGCGGAACTTTCCTGAGCTAAGGAACAAGCGAGGAAGAGTGATGCGGCTGCCGAGAAGGCCCTTGAAGAGCTGAGAGCCGAACAGGGCTGCTCACTGCCGAAGCAAGAAGGAGATGGTCATGAAGTTAAAAAGTGCTGCTGACCATTGCAAGTTTCTTGAGAAAGAAGACCGGGCGAGATAGACGGACTTAGAGAAGGCCGTTGCTGATGCCAAGGATGCTCGCTCTGCGATGAGAGCTGCGAAGGAGGAGCTGTGTCAGGCCGGACAGATTGCGGCTGGAAAGCCCTTTATGCTGCGGAGGAAGTTTTGTGATCCGAAGTTTGCTCCGTTGGACCGGATGTGGAGTGCGGAGGACACCTATCTGGATTTGGCAGCGAGTGTTGCTGATGCGACCGAATACTTTCGAGATCAAGAAGATCGCGAAGTGGAAAGGCTTTTCTGGTCACAGTTCCAGAATCCAAAGCGTCCACTGGCAGTGGACGATCGTCTGGCTCAATGGGCCGAACTGAATAGATTGTCCGGACTCGCCTTGAAGTATCTCATGGGTCATCTGTGGCCGGGGAGATCGGAGCCGAAGAGTTATTTCAGCTTGGTGCAGCAATTCCTTGACGCGGTGCCACGTATCAATGCGATGAAGAGGTCAGCATGCATAGAGGGCGCACGGATGGCTCTTGCCCGTGTCAAGACATACTGGGCAGAGATGGAGACCACCATTGTTGCATCCCGAGATTCGGACAAAAGCCGAGTACCCTCCGAGCACTATTTTCAGGAAGTCCTTGAAGGCGCTCGTGTAATAGAGATGCAGTGCTCGAAGGATGCTATGTTCTGATAGCATATGTAATTATAAAGCAATATTTTGATGAATTGTAGTAGCCTTTTATACTTGTGCCTTCAAGTATTTGGAACACCTCCTGTGCGGCCGTTTTAAGATATATATACAAAATCTGAAAGATTGCAGTCGTTGGCTTCAGCCCCCACGCACATAGTGCGGGGGTGCTCGCAGAAGGCGCATTTTCACACTTAATCCAACGTCTTGGTCCTACAAAGGAGGTGATAGCGCAGCGAGCTAGGCAACCGGACTATAATGCTTTAACACTTTCACTTAGCCATAGGAGCTTGACAATGGGACTATTTAGGTAGCCCCTGGTGGCGACTGCGCTCGCCCGAATTCGGGGCGCGTATGTGCCTGGCCGGGAAACGGCCCTTCGTTAATGCGGAGGAATCCTACAGATTCCGGAGAGTCATCGAGTGGTTGACCAGTCTCACGCCATATCATGACAGTCGGTTTTCGGCTTTCTCTACTGAGGTGCTCGCCTGGTCGAACCAGGGCACAATCACAGTAGTTCTCCTGGTGCCGCCTTAGCCGATAGAGCAGAACGTAAGGCGGCCGAACACAGGAGCCGGGTAACCCAACATTTGACCAAAATCATGACTCAGAGCTGATGCATATAAGGCCAAACTCGCGACGCCGAACACTCCCTAAGGTATTCGGTCTTTATGAGAGCGGGCGAGGTAACGCTCTGAGGTATAAGCCCCTAGTGTCCAGGTACGCACAAGAATTCTGACGTGGCCAGATGCCAAGACGCCAGCCTCCTCCTTGGTCATAGAACCAGGGGATGTGTATCAACAAGAGACAGTAAAAAAAAGGTTTACGCAGGGTCTTAATCTGAAAAGAATCCTTGGAACGGGTCCCTACTGCACGTCTGCGCCTGTGTCTCCGTTGTGCCGTATCCTGGACGGGCGCAGCACGACGTTTATCTGTAAAAAGAGAGCAACTAAGTTGAAAAAGGGGCGTGCCGAACAAAAGTTATATGAAATAAACAAAGTGTAAAGTAAAATATGAAACATTGAGCTTTATTGTCTGTTATTTTATACGTGTGAAGCCCCTAGTGCAGGGGTATATGGCCACTAAGCCTTTATCAACGATACTTTTGTGCCGGACTCGTCTATCCGTGTCCGTGGTCTTAATGACCTGTTCCGATGTTCTGGCTGGTGAAGCCACTGTATTGTGGGGCTGTTAAAGCGGCCGCACAATCCTCCGCTTGGGGGAGGTGTTCTCATTGCTTCCCCTTTAAGGAGATGATGCCACGTGGACCGGGCATCTTAAGAGTAAGAGATGCATAATGCGGTATTGCGTTAAAGCGGGCGAAAGCTTCGCGTCCCAGTAGTGCTTGATAGCGACTTGAGAATGGGACGATGTGGAAAGTCAGCTTTTCGCGATGGAAGTTATTGGTAGAGCCAAAAATAACCTCGAGTCGGAGAAAACCCATGCAATGGGTGTCCGGACCTGGCGTTACTCCTTGAAAGGAGGTTTTGCTGTGGCGAATTCTTTTTGGGTCGATCTCCATGTGGCGGATTGAGTCTTGATATATCAGGTTGAGTCCGCTGCCACCGTCCATAAGAACATTTGAAAACTGGAGTCCGCCAATTATTGGATCGAGTACCAGGGCAGTCCAGCCTGGGTTCCTGACACTTCTAGAATAATCCAGATGATCGAAGATGATTGGTTTTGATAACCAGTGGCGGGATTCCTTTGGGATAGGCCGTGGGGCGCGTACCTTTATGGGCGCCGCACGTTTTGTTATGTGGAGTAAGTTTACTGTTTTTACTTCTTGTGGGAAATTCTTTTGCTTCCTGGTACTCTGCTTTTGGGGTTCGTCCTCGTCTTCGCTTGGTGTGTCGAGCCCCTTGTGTTCAGCGTTGAATCTGCCGGATTGTTTGAAAACCCAACAATCTCTGTGGGTATGGTTAGCAGGCTTTCCGGGAGTGCTGTGTATTTGACATATCCTATCCAAGATTTTGTTTAGGTTGGATAGGTCGTCCCTGTTATCTTGGAGGGGCGTCTTTTTCTGATTCTGTCGTGAGCTTTTGAATCCGGCGTTGACTACCGTGCTCTTCGGACTTTTTTCCTTAGTCCGGCGACGGTCCTTATCCCGTCTTTTGAATCCAGGGTCTGTTGTTCCATCATATGCCTCTATGTTTACGGGTTTGAATCCCGCTGGAAATTCATAATCCAGGACCTCATCGGTGAACACATAGGGGGTGTGCGGCACCCCTGTATTCGGGTGTGCCGGATTCTGATAATGGCTTTACTACATTGCTTACGAGAGCATGCTTTCTTGGCCCATAAATGGACCTGGCTAGGCCATGATGCGAATCCTTAAGTGGGTCGCATGCCGGCTTAAGTGTGGCGCTGCTTGCCGCTTTATGCTGGCCATGGAGTCATCTATCCGACCGTGTGGCTTTCTCACTTTTGGAATGCGAGGGCTCTAAGGCCTCCTCGTCGAATTCAGGCAGTAGCTTTCTCTTTGGATAGCTTTTAGTGCGGCGACTGTCGCCGTATTTGTCTGCGGTATTGATTACTTTACTCCATCTGATCCTGAGTGCATCTTCCGTAGTTTTTAGCTTCCGCTTCTGCTTTTTCAGGCTGCGTGCGGTTGCAACGAGCCGTTTGTGGAGGTTCTTCTGCTTCGTGGGCTTGTTCGGCGTAGGGTCGTCCGGAATGCCATTTTCGCCGGGGGAGGGATGTTCGGTTTCTCTATCCGGGTTGTCCTGTTGGGACGGTTGCTCTAAGGCATGCTCGTCGTTTACCGGCTCATCCTGCTCTGTGGCTAGGTCTTTATCGATGCGGGGCTTGGGTCGGTGTTTACGCCGACGCTTTGATTGTTTTTCGAGAGATTGATCACTCTTTCCATCCCCGTTTTCCTCGTTGTTGCTTCGTTTAGGGGTATCCACCATGTACACATCGTGAGATGAGGTGGCTATCCAATGCCCTATAGGCGTTGGTTCTTGGTTGTCTCCTGCATCGTCGTCCATACCGTCGATGTCTTCGGAGTCAAAGTCGAGCATGTCGGTTAAGTCGTCGATAGTGGCTATGAAGTGGGTGGTGGGTGGGTTTTGAATTTCTTCATCATCCGAATCCCATCCTTGCTGACCGTAGTCCGGCCAGGGCTCTCCTGATAAAGAGAGAGACTTTAGCGAATTCAGGATGTCGCCGAAGGGCGAGTGCTGAAAGATGTCTGCAGCGGTGAACTCCATTATCGACGCCCAATCGGATTCGATCGGCAGGGGTGTGGGGGGCTCGGAGTTCGAAAAGGAATCCGGCTCCTCGGAGTCACGGGCCATGCGGAGTGCGGGATGGAGTTCGGCTCAATCGCCTCTGAGATCGCAGCCCTTGAGGCAGCGTCCAACCGCTGATCCTCGATCGGCGCAGTAGGCTCTGAATCAATGGTCGGAACCGATGCGTGTGCGGCCTCCAAGGCGTTGTTCGGCGGCAGAGCTATATCATGCCCATCAAGTCCCCGCGGATGTCAGCCGTGTAGTTTAGGCTTCCAAACCTGACCTGATGGCCAGGGGCGTAGCTTTTGATCTGCTCAAGGTGGCCAAGCGAATTGGCCCGCAGTGCGAAGCCGCCGAAGACGAAGATCTGTCCGGGGAGAAAAGTCTCACCCTGGACTGCATTGCTGTTGATGATCGAAGGAGCCATCGGGCCTGAAAGCGACGACACAGAGGAACTCTCAATGAAAGCACCAATGTCGGTGTCAAAACCGGCCGATCTCGGGTAGGGGGTCCCGAACTGTACGTCTAGGCTAGATGGTAACAGGAGGCAAGGAACACGATGTTTTACCCAGGTTCGGGCCCTCTTGATGGAGGTAAAACCCTACGTCCTGCTTGATTAATATTGATGATATGGGTAGTACAAGAGTAGATCTACCACGAGATCAAGGAGGCTAAACCCTAAAAGCTAGCCTATGGTATGATTGTTGTATGATGAAGTTGTCCTATGGACTAAAACCCTCCGGTTTATAGAGACACCGGAGAGGGTTAGGGTTACACAAAGTCGGTTACAATGGTAGGAGATCTTGAATATCCGCATCGCCAAGCTTGCCTTCCACACCAAGGAAAGTCCCATCCGGACACGGGACGAAGTCTTCAATCTTGTATCTTCATAGTCTTGGAGTCCGGCTGAAGGTATAGTCCGGCTACCCGAACACCCCCTAATCCAAGACTCCCTCAACAGTCATTTTCAGAAAATAAAAAAATACTAAGCGCAAGAAGTTCCGGAGGGGTGCCACACCCTGCCCACGAGGGTGGGGGGCGCGCCCCTGCCTCGTGGCCCCCTGGTGGCCCTCTGATGCCCATATTCTGCTATATGAAGTCTTTCAATGAGGAAAACATCATAAGCCAGCTTTTGGGACGAGACTCCGCCACCACGAGGCGGAACCTTGGCGGAACCAATCTAGGGCTCCGGCAAAGCTGTTCTACCAGGGAAACCCCCCCCCCCCCCCGGGAGGGGGAAATCATCGCCATCGTCATCACCAACGATCCTGTCATCGGGAGGGGGTCAATCTCCATCAACATATTCATCAACACCATCTCCTCTCAAACCCTAGTTCATCTCTTGTATCCAATTCTTGTCTCCAAGTCTGGGATTGGGACCTGTGGGTTGCTAGTAGTGTTAATTACTCCTTGTAGTTGATGCTAGTTGGTTTATTTGGTGGAAGATCATATGTTCAGATCCTATATGCATATTAATAACCCTATGATTATTAACATGAATCTGCTTTGTGAGTAGTTATTTTTGTTCTTGAGGACATGGGAGAAGTCTTTCTATTAGTAGTCATGTGAATTTGGTATTCATTCGATATTTTGATGAGATGTATGTTGTCTCTCCTCTAGTGGTGTTATGTGAATGTCGACTACATGACACTTCACCATTATTTGGGCCTAGAGGAAGGCATTGGGAAGTAATAAGTAGATGATGGGTTGCTAGAGTGACAGAAGCTTAAACCCTAGTTTATGCGTTGCTTCGTAAGGGGCTAATTTGGATCCATATGTTTCATGCTATGGTTAGGTTTACCTTAATACTTTTGTTGTAGTTGCGGATTCTTGCAATAGAGGTTAATCATAAGTGGGATGCTTGTCCAAGTAAGGGCAGTA
Organism: Triticum urartu; assembly: GCF_003073215.2. Classification (NCBI taxonomy): domain Eukaryota; kingdom Viridiplantae; phylum Streptophyta; class Magnoliopsida; order Poales; family Poaceae; genus Triticum; species Triticum urartu. Next base: position 350,018,052 of record NC_053026.1, read on the forward strand.
CCCAAGCACCGGTTCAACCACATACCAAATTATCAAAGTACCGAACGCGAATCATATGAACGTGATGAAAACTGGCATGACGATAATTCCCATTTGTCCTCGGGAGCGCTTTTCTCTATATAAGAATTTGTCCAGGCTTGTCCTTTGCTACAAAAAGGATTGGGCCACCTTGCTGCACTTTATTTACTTTTTTTACTTGTTACTCGTTACCAATTATCTTATCACAAAACTATTTGTTACCTATAATTTCAGTGCTTGCAGAGAATACCTTGCTGAAAACCGCTTATCATTTCCTTCTGCTCCTCGTTGGGTTCGACACTCTTACTTATCGAAAGTACTACGATTGATCCCCTATACTTGTGGGTCATCAAGACTCTTTTCTGGCGCCATTGCCAATGAGTGAAGCGCCTTTGGTAGGTGGAATTTGGTAAGGAAAAATTTATATAGTGCGCTGAAATTTACTGTCACTTGTTACTATGGAAAGTAATCCTCTAAGGGGCTTGTTCGGGGTATCTTCACCCCGACCAGAAGAGCAAAGAGTTGCTCCTCAACCTATTGAACCTACTGAAAATGAAAATGTCTATTTTGATATTCCTTCGGGTATGATAGAAAAACTGCTAGCTAATCCTTTTGCAGGAGACGGAACAATGCATCCTGATGAGCACCTAATATGGGACGAAGTTTGTGGATTATTTAAGCTTGCAGGTGTGCCCGATGATGTTATTAAGAAGAAGGTCTTCCCTTTATCTTTCAAGGGAGATGCATTGACATGGTATAGGCATTGTGATGATATGGGATCATGGAACTACAAACGATTGAAATTGGAATTTCATCAGAAGTTTTATCATATGCATCTTGTTCATCATGATCGCAATTATATATATATATATATATAATTTTTGGCCTCGCGAAGGAGAAAGCATCGCTCAAGCTTGGGGGAGGCTTAAATCAATGTTATATTCATGCCCCAATCATGAGCTTCCAAGAGAAATAATTATTCAAAATTTATATGCTCGGCTTTCTGATAATGATCGCACCATGCTCGATACTTCTTGTGGTGGCTCTTTTATGATGAAGACTATTGAATTCAAATGGGATTTATTGGAAAGAATTAAACGCAACTCTGAAGATTGGGACCTCGACGAAGGTAAGAAGCCAGGTATGACACCTAAGTTTGATTGTGTTAAATATTTTATGGATACCGATGTTTTCCGTAAATTTAGCACTAAATATGGACTTGACTCTGAAATAGTAGCTTCTTTCTGTGAATCTTTTGCTACTCATGTTGATCTCCCTAGGGAGAAGTGGTTTAAATATCATCCTCCCATAGAAGTAAATGTAGCTGCACCTATAAAGTTGAAGAAAAGACTGTCACTTATAATGACCCTATTGTTCCAATTGCTTATGTTGAGAAACCACCTTTTGCTGTTAGGATAAAAGATCATGCTAAAGCTTCAACGGTAGTTCGTAAAAGCAATATTAGAACCTATACACCTCCTGAGCAAGTTAAAGTTGAACCTAATATTGCTATTGTTAAAGATCTCTTGTCTGATAATATTGATGGGCATGTTATTCATTTCTGTAATGAGACTGCTAGAATTGCTAAACCCTATGCTAAAGATAAACATAGACCCGTGGTAGGCATGCCTGTTATTTCTATTAAAATAGGAGATCATTGTTATCATGGCTAATGTGATATGGGCGCCAGTGCTAGTGTTATACCTCATGAATTATATAAAGAAATTATGCATGATATTGCACCTGCTGAGATAGAAGATATTGATGTTACCATTAAGCTTGCCAATAGAGATACTATTTCACCAATTGGAATTGTTAGAGATGTTGAAGTCTTGTGTGGGAAAACTAAATAGCTTTTGTCCCATTATATTTGGTAGACCCTTCTTGAACACAGTTAATGCTAAGATAGATTGCGAGAAGGATGTTGTTACTATTGGTTTAGGTGATATGTCTCATGAATTTAATTTCTCCAAATTTCGTAGACAACACCGTGAAGAGGAATTGCCTAGTAAAGATGAAATTATTGGTCTTGCTTCTATTGCCGTGCCTCCTAGTGATCCTTTAGAACAATATTTGCTAGACCATGAAAATGATATGTTTATGAATGAAAGAAGGGAAATAGATGAAGTATTCTTTAAACAGGAACCCATCCTGAAACACAATTTTCCTGTCAAAATCCTAGGGGATCCTCCTCCACCCAAGGGTGATCCCGTGTTTGAGCTCAAACCGTTACCTAATACTCTTAAATATGCTTATCTTGATGAGAAAAAGATATATCCTGTTATTATTAGTGACAACCTTTCAGAGCATGAAGAAGAGAGATTATTGAAAACTCTGAAGAAGCACCGTGCTGCTATTGGATATACTCTCGATGATCTTAAGGGCATTAGTCCCACACTATGTCAACACAAAATAAATTTGGAGAAAGATGCCAAACCAATTCGTGATCACCAACGACGGCTTAATCCTAAGATGAAAGAAGTGGTAAGAAAGGAAATTATAAAGCTCCTTAAGGCAGGTATAATTTATCCCGTTGTTGATAGTCAGTGGGTAAGTCCTGTCCATTGTGTCCCTAAAAAGGGAGGTATTACTGTCGTTCCTAATGATAAAGATGAATTGATTCCACAAAGAATTATTACGGGTTATAGGATGGTAATTGATTTCCACAAATTAAATAATGCAACTAAAAAAGATCATTACCCTTTACCTTTTATTGATCAAATGCTAGAAATATTATCCAAACATACACATTTTTGCTTTCTAGATGGTTATTCTGGTTTTTCTCAAATACCTGTGTCAGCTGATGATCAATCTAATACCACTTTTACTTGCCCGTTCGGTACATTTGCTTATAGATGTATGCCTTTTGGTTTATTTAATGCACCTGCTACCTTCCAAAGATGCATGATGGCTATATTCTCTGACTTCTGTGAAAAGATTTGTGAGGTTTTCATGAACGATTTCTCCGTCTATGGATCCTCTTTTGATGATTTCTTAAGCAACCTTGATCGAGTTTTGCAGAGGTGTGAAGAAACTAACCTTGTATTGAATTGGGAGAAGTGCCACTTTATGGTTAATGAAGGTATTGTCTTGGGGCATAAAGTTTCTAAAAGAGGTACTGAAGTTGATAAAGCTAAGGTTGATGCTATTGAAAAGATGCCATGTCCTAAGGACATGAAAGGTATAAGAAGTTTCCTTGGTCACGCCGGTTTTTATAGGAGGTTCATTAAGGACTTCTCAAAAATTTCTCAGCCTCTGACTAATTTATTACAAAAAGATATACCATTTTTATGATGATTGCGTAGAAGCATTTGAAATACTTAAGAAAGCAGTGATCTCTGCACCTATTGTTCAGCCACCTGATTGGAATTTACCCTTTGAAATTATGTGTGATGCTGGTGATTATGTTGTAGGTGCTGTTCTAGGGCAAAGAGTTGATAAGAAATTAAATGTTATTCAATATTCTAGTAAAACTCTAGACAATGATCAGAGAAATTATGCTACTACTAAAAAAGAATTTTTAGCAGTTGTATTTGCTTGTGATAAGTTCAGACCTTATATTGTTGATTCTAAAGTACCTATTCACATGGATCATGCTACTATTAAATATCTTATGGAAAATAAAGATGCTAAACCTAGACTTATTAGGCGGGTTCTCTTGCTACTAGAATCTGATTTGCATATTATTGATAGAAAGGGAGCCGAGAACCCCATTGCAGACAACTTGTCTAGGCTAGAGAATGTTCTTGATTACCCACTACCTATTGATGATAGCTTTCCTGATGAACAATTAAATGTCATAAATGCTTCTCACACTGCTCCATGGTATGATGATTATGCTAATTACATTGTTGCCAAATTTATACCACCTAGTTTCACATCCCGACAAAAGAAAAAGTTTTTCTATGATTTAAGATATTACTTCTGGGATGATCCACATCTTTGTAAAGAAGGAGTAGATGGTGTTATTAGACGTTGTGTACCTGAGCATGGACAGGAACGGATCCTACACAAGTGTCACTCCGAAGCTTATGGAGGACACCACGCTGGAGATAGAACTGCACATAACGTATTGCAATCCGGTTTTTATTGGCCTACTCTCTTCAAGGATGCCCGCGAGTTTGTTGTATCTTGTGATGAATGTCAAAGAATTGGTAATATTAGTAGACGTCAAGAAATTCCTATGAATTATTCACTTGTTATCGAACCATTTGATGTTTGGGGCTTTGATTATATGGGACCTTTTCCTGCCTCCAATGGATACACGCATATTTTAGTTGCTGTTGATTATGTTAATAAGTGGGTAGAAGCTATTCCAACTAGTAGTGTTCATCATAACACCTCTATTAAGATGCTTAAAGAAGTTATTTTTCCAAGGTTTGGAGTCACTAGATATTTAATGACTGATGGTGGTTCACATTTTATTCATGGTGCTTTTCGTAAAATGCTTGCTAAATATGATGTTAATCATAGAATTGTATCTCCGTATCACCCAAAGTCTAGTGGTCAAGTAGAATTGATCAATAGAGAACTCAAATTAATTTTGCAAAAGACTGTTAATAGATCTAGAAAGAATTGGTCCAAGAAACTTGATGATGCATTATGGTCCTATAGAACTGCATATAAAAATCCTATGGGTATGTCTCCGTATAAAATGGTTTATGGAAAAGCATGTCACTTACCTCTCGAACTAGAACATAAGGCTTATTGGGCTATTAAAGAGCTCAATTATGATTTTCAAACTTTCTGGTGAGAAGAGGTTATTTGACATTAGCTCACTTGATGAATGGAGAACCCAAGCCTATGAGAATGCCAAATTATTTAAAGAAAAAGTTAAAAGATGGCATGACAAAAGAATACAAAAGCGTGAATTTAATGTAGGTGATTATGTGTTGCTATACAACTCTCCTTTAAGATTTTTTGCAGAAAAACTTCTCTCTAAATGGGAAGGTCCTTACGTTATAGAGGAGGTATATCGTTTCGGTGCCATAAAAATCAACAACTTCGAAGGCACAAATCCGAAGGTGGTGAACGGTCAAAGAATCAAACATTATATCTCAGGTAATCCTATAAATGTTGAAACCAATGTTATTGAAACCGTAACCCCGGAGGAATACATAAGGGACACTTTCCAAAACATTTCAGACTCCGAAAAGGAATAGGTATGTGGTATGGTAAGTAAACTGACTGCAAAACAGTTCTAATGGCGATTTTCTTCCGTTTTGGAATATTTAAAAAATAGAAAAATAAAAAGTAGTCCGGGAAGGAGACGAGGGCTCCACGAGGGTGGAGGGCGCGCCCTACCCCCCTGGGCATGCCCCCTACCTCGTGGGCACCTCGTGTGCTCTCCGGACTCCGTTTTCTTGCATGTTACGTATTTTGGTCAGTAAAAATTCATTATATAATCTCCCAGAGGTTTTGACTCCCGTATCACATAAATATCTCTCGTCTTTGTTTCGAGCTATTTTGCTGACAGATCTAGGTCGTCATGTTGTCTTCAAGTGCTCCCAAGGACAAGTTTTTCAATAAGGTCATCAAACCCTACCTTGCGGAAGTGCTCCAACACCCTCAAACCATTGAGATGCATGAGGGGGTGCTGCACATCTGTGATGTTGAGGCACCAGGGGGGACCGGAAGCACGGAGGCAAGGCTTGAGGCATTTGAGCAACAAGTTTTCAAGTGTGAGGAGATGGTGGAGCGTGGACTCGATTCCAATCACATTATGATCACGGAGTTCACCAACAACCACAAGCTGGACGTCAAGGACATTGGGGAGGCCATCTTCAAGCTTCATGAGAAAATCAAGCACCTCCAAGCCCAGATCTATGACCTACAAAATCAAAACTGTGAGTATGAATATAGATTCAAGAGGATGAGTTTGGCTGTAGATTTGAGGTTTCAGGAGACTCGATCATCCTTCTATCACTACAAAAAATAAACTTCTGTGATGATACGTGTTTGTCACAGTAGGTCTCTTTTTTTGTCATGCATGTACATCCATGACAAATTTATGACAGAATCAAGATAGTCATACCTGTGCTGTCGTAGAAGTGTTGCATGACATTACCAAAATTATCATCACGGAAGTGTCCACTTCCATGATGATAAATCGCGCATCACAGAAGTGCTTTCGTCAAGGGTGACCGACACATGGCATCCATCGTAACGGAACGCCGTTAAGCTATCGGGTCGGGTTTTGGATCCGATAACCCGTTAACAGCCCCGACCAATGGGGATTTTCCACTTGTAAAATCATCATTGGCTGGAGGAAACACGTGTCGGCTCATCGTTGGGACATATGTCAACCACTCATTGGACGGAAGGCGCCTATGATACATCGACACGTGGCACGACCCAACAGAGGCCCATTCCTGTGAAAAGGCCGGCTCGTTTGACTTGGTCAAAAGGTGGCGGGCCGGCCCATGGAAAGCCTGTTAATGGCATGTTCGCATATAGCCCATTTACAACCCGCTAACCCAAGGCCCATTACGCCCTATCCGAATTAGGCCCAGTAGCGTCATCTGGGCCATCCAATATGATTCCAGCCCATTTTGACTTCTGGCCCATGTATGGCCCATGACGTCTTTCGGCCCATATGAGGCCCTATGTAACTCTTGGCCTATTAACGGCCCGTGGTGAAATTGGCACGTAATGAACAGTGTATATCACTTTACACCCATTAACGGCCCGTGGTGAAACTGACCCGTAATGAACAGTGTATCACTTTATACCCATTAACGACCCATTATTCTGTTGGGCCGTTTCCAGCCCATGTTATCTTTTGGCCTTCTCAGAGCCCATTCATTCTTGGGCTCATTTCCAGCATTCGTTTACTTACGGCCCGTTACTGTCATTTTCTGCTTGTGGGCCAAATTCAGCCCATGGTTATAGTCGGCCTGTTTGTGCTCCGTTAATACGTTGGGCCGTTTTCATAGCGTCATCAAATACGGCCTATTAACGATGGCCCGTTACAGTCGGCCCATGAACGGACGATTCCAACTCTAGCCCGTTTACGGCCATAATGCGGCATGTTATTGGCCCATGTTTGGCCAATCGATCATACTGCCCGTATAAGGCCTATTGATGATACGGCCCGTAGAAGGCCCATTGTTTCTATGGCCCGTAGAAGGCCTATTGTTTCTATGGCCCGTAGAAGGCCCACTGTTTCTACGGCCCATAGGAGGCCCAGTGTCACTATAGTAAATATTAGCCCATGGTTATTGTGGCCTAGTTTTAAAAAATAGGTTATTGCAGCCACTAGTTAACCGCGGAAAAAGAACTGCAATGACTACAAGCAAACAAATAAACAAGACAACAAGGAAATAAATAAGCAAGCAACTAACGCTAGGCTACCACGGCTTTTACACATATTACATCCACTGGGCATCAAAGTTCGCCACCAGTGCAAATATAGGGAACAAAGCAGCATATCATATACACTAGCCGGCAAAATTGGCCACTAGTGCAAATAAACGCGGCAGCAAAACAAGAGCATAACTGAAACAACTTCAGAAGAGCTCAAGAAACATTATCCTGGATATCCACCATGCTGGCAATAAGCTTAGCAAGCTGATTAGCTTTGTCCTGTTTGGCGCTAAAATCCTCCAACGCTTGCTGTTGCACCAGAAAGTATGCATCTGAATGCTCTAGGGACTTCCGTAGTCCTTCCGCTTCTTGTTGCAGCACAGCTGATCGATGTCTTTCAGCTTGTAGTTGAGACTCAAGAAACCGAACTGATTTAGACAGTGAGTTTGAATAGCTTGTGCAAGTGGTAGTGGCCAGCAACTCCAACACTAAACCAAGACAGGATGTGTCACTATCCTGAACCTTATCTGCATTACTTCCTTTACCGTTGCTTAATAAGGCACTCTTCCCCAATATTCTGTCAGCATTCTAAAAGAAGAAACAAGCAGACACATAACAAGTTTAGCATGTACTAGTATATGAAACTCATTTCGGTGAACCAGTTCATTAGTAAGGTGGACAGGATTAAACTACCAAGTCTTCTATTGCCAAGTACTAGTACATAATAAAAGCATCAAACAAACATATATCTATGTCCTATGGTAGCAATGGAATCTTAAATTAGAACAGTTGTTCTTCAGGTTTAGGCACTTGTTCTACATGAACAGAGTACAATAAGACGCAAGAATATAATACTTAAAAATAGAAAATGAGCTCATAGACCTTACCACACTCTTGGTTTGGGACCAGTACAGAACAAGGCGTTCCCAGTCATCATCCAGTAAATGTGTCTCAAGAGAACATAAGGGAATTTGATGGGTTTCTTTGCCGGTGAAGTACGTTTTCTTCAGGTAATTCCGATACTGCCACCAAGCATTCTTGGAGATAGCAGAGTATTAGCACATGTTACCTCATCCTGAGTTTCCAAATCGGTCCTTCTCTATAGAGAAAAATGGGAAAATTTGCTGTATTATAACCATCATGGAGATAGGATGTATGGGACGAAGCAAAGTAATTGCCATGAATAACATTACTTACACATAACTCCTGGACAAACACCTGCAACTGGCATTTTCCTTCATCTTCAGTATAATATTTCCAAGATGGGAAGATACGCACATACGATTTAACAACATCAAATGCGATAGATGCTAAACTATGACTAGCTGGTTGTGCTTCCTCCACAGGAATAGGCGTACTAACTGGTGGAGTTGGGGTTCGCCGTGATAGTACTAGCCCTTTGGGCACTGGAGCTGCCTTACTAACTGCTCTTGTTTGGGAGCTCTATGGTGGAGATGGTGTTGTGTCAACAGGAATTGGGTTACTATCGTCTGGGGTTGGGGTTAGATTGGGTGAAGCTAGTTCTCTGTCCATCGTAGTAGGGGTACAATCTGCGAGAGTTTGGGTTATGTGTGGTAGGGCTGGTTCTTGTGCATGTACAACCGGGGTGCTATCTCCACCAAGAGGTAGCATTGTTTTATTTGAAGACCGTGTTTTTAGTCCGCTAGATACTGGCATCACCCGCTCCAATTCAAATGGCTGATAAACAGGAAACATAGTTGAATCTACAGACATTGTATGAGAGACAGATGCAATAGATAGTGTGCAAAAAAGAGGGCATGAAATAGTTGACATGTATATTGTTTAACTAAAACGTATAGCATGACATAATTTCACATATATGATGTCTATCTAAACTGGATAGCATAGCATAACATAATTCAAAGATATGATGAATAACTAAACAAGATCGCATGACATAATTCACCTACATGTTATCTAAGTAATCAGGATCGCATCATTTAATTCACATATGTGATTTATATGCTAAACAGAGGGCATTCGATATGATGTCTGAACTAAGAACATGGTGTTGAATATTGTGTATATCATGTCTAAACTATGCAATGCAAGACACCGTATGCATGATATGAGCAGTATAACCGTGCCAAGTTAGAGCATACACCTTAGTGGGGGAATAGGACTGGTCATCTGTCTCTGAATCCATCTCTGAGGAGCTATCGAGACCCAACAAGAGATCTGCTTCGACAGGTAGCATTGTCTGCTCTGAAGGCCTTGTTTTCACTCCAGATTTTTCCATCTCCCACCCAAATGGCTAATTCACAGGAAGAGTAGTTTAATGTACAAACATTGTCGACAAATGGAAATGTAATGAAGAAAAGGATGGGCAAGATATCATTCAAATATATGATGCCTGGTTAAACAGGATGGCATTGCACATTTCACATATATTATGGCTGGCTAAAAGACATGAGACTGCATAATTCCCATATATGATATACAAACTAAACAAGTGGCATTACAGAACATGTCTAAACTAAGCAGATGACATATATGATGTCAAAAGTAGGCACTGCAAGGCAACATATGCATGATATGACTAACATCATCATGCCAAGGTAGAGCAAACACCTTGGGGGGTAAATAGGAGTGGTTAGCGGCGTCTGAATCCGCCTCAGAATAGATATCTTCCTCTGGATTACAATCTGGAGAGGGGTGGGGAGGGTTTGCCATTGAACCCACCATGGAGCGATGTCTTCATGACATTGTATTGCCGCGCAAAACTCTTCTCTTTTTCTCTACATGTTCAGCATGACTGTGTACAATATCTGACATGCATACAAAAAAAATATGGTGAGATTATGTAAGGAGAGCATGCAAAAATTTAGAGTGATGGTAACAACCAGTGGATCAATGTTTTTCCGTTGAACCAAAATAGCCCTAATGGATTGACGTGAATGTATAGTAATAAGTGATGCAACAAGTGTACAACCTCTTTGCCGTAGCCGTGTCGACCTCAGCATCATTGGGTTGGTCGCTGAAGCAGTTGAGGCAGAGGTGGCTGTCGGAGGTGTGGAGGAAGATCTGAGGAATCTGTAGACGGCGTCCAGGGCACTGCTCTGTTGTGACGGATCATTCTGTCATTGGAGCAGCCATGGTGAGCCGTAAGACGTCAAGGCTAAAGCAGCACAAGACAGACATCGTCAACCTCAAGTGGGATTCTAATAGCATCTCCAATAGATGATGTAAAATGGATGTAAAATTAACATCACCAAAAACCACCTGACTACAACAGATGAGGTAAAAACTGTTGACTCTGAACTTAACTGTCGAAACTGAAATTTACTGTGGAATCTAAATGCTACTGTCGAAACTGAACGCAATGGTAGCAGAGAGGCACTTGACATGTAGTTTAGGGAGGGCCTGCAGTTCATCTTCAACCTGCACCCCCCTGAGCTACCAGCCACCACCGGCCGAACCGCCGGCCCCAGCGCTGCCTCGCCGCCCCAAAACAACTCGCCACCGCCGCCCCGGCCAGCCCTCTAGGCCCCCCGCCCCCACCCTGAACCCTAAGATAGATAGTGGGGTACCTCTCCGGCGAGCCCCCGTCTCCACTGCGGGTGGTTCTTCCTTAACTCCGGCGAGCCCCCCCCCCCAACCCCTGAAAATCGACTGACCCAAAAGTCGACTCAGTCGACTGAAGTGTGGCTTAATCGGAGCAGAGCAGCAGCACGAGCGAGGGGGAGAGCAGCAGCAGCAGCTGGCGAGCGAGCGATCGAGCGAGAGCCGGAGCAGCAGCAGTAGATCCGGCTGGTATGGACACCGCCGCCGAAGGGGCCTCGCACTGGCGGAGAGCTGTCATGGAGATGTCGCCCGCGGCGCCGGCTTCAAGGTAGCCGCTCCATGGGGGTGCGGTATGGAGCACCGTCGATGCCGGGATGTCGAGTTAAGGAGAAGGTGCGATGCGATGAGTGTACAACCTCTTTGGTGGTGCCGAGTAGGCCTCGGCTTCGTCCGAGGAGTCGGTGAGGATGTTGCGGTTCCGGTGGAGCAGGTTAAGGCGGCGCTGTGGGGATGGAGCAGCCGTGATAGACGAGGCGATCGTCGGAGAAGCTCCTTGGAGGTGGAGGACGGGGCGGCTGAACCGGCGGGACAGCGAGATGGACGACGGATCCTCATCCTGGGAGGTGGACGCGGGACGTCGAGCTGTTGCGGTGGACGACGTCGTCGGGGAAGAGGCTCCGGCTGGGCAGCGGTGACGTGGCGGACAGAGGAGGGTGCGGTTTCGCGGCTGGAGCGGAGAGGTTATGGCGACCTAGGATTTCGAATGGCGAAAAGGGGGCGATGGGAGGGGGTGAAGCATGACTTAGGAATGCGCTTGTCCAAAATGTAGGGTGTGTTACAAAAGTACCCCCCCACTGATTTGAACTAGCGGCCCTTTCGGCTCAGGGTTAGAAGGGGGATTTCGCGTGTCGGGATTTGGCAGCTTGAGGGAGTTTTTGCGCGCGTTGTAATTTCGGGATAGCAAGGCGCGGGTTGTGAAGGCGCCAGTTTTGGGAGCATGATATCTGAATTTTCAGGATATAACAAGACGCGGGTTGAATTTTAGGGACAAGCCTAATGTGTAGTAATATTGTACTTGTACGTACCAAATCAATTCGCACTTCCCTGAACCAAAAAGAAAACGAAAAAAATAAAACTATTCACACCACACAAAGAGAGAGTCTTGCCCCGTTTTACTATACAAATGCTATTATAAGCTACTCCCTCCTTCCATCTATATAGGGCCTAATGCGTTTCTCGATGCTAACTTTGACCAAATATTAGAGCAATGATATATGACATGCAACTTACACAAAGCACACCATTAAATTCGTCTGTGAAAGGTTCTTTCAATGATATAATTTTCACATTGTGCATGTCATGTACTATTAATCTTGTCAATAGTCAAAGGCAGTCTTAAAAATCTCATTACGCCCTATATAGATGGAAGGAGGGAGTATGAATCCATGTTATGTCCGATTAAAATTTTTCGCTTGCTGTATAATGCACGTAACCTACTCATACCAACATTTTAGTGCATTCCAAATGTCTATACTACCGCTGCAATTCGAACTAAATTTGAATTCATTTCTCTATTTCAATAAGAATCTACTACCATGATTATTGCCAACTTCAACCATCATAGTTTCCTTGCTATCCGCCAGATATAAATGACACGGCCTATAATGCAGGATGGCAGGCACACCATCATCAACAACTCCGTTTTTTATAAGAGTAGAGATAAAATATATTAAATGTAGTATACCATGTTCATAACCACACCATGTGTATCACCATTATATATATTCACACATCTGTCGGTTTGAAACACTATGATAAATTCTTCAAATATCCGAATTCACTTTTTATAATGAAGTATATATGATCTCTATTCGTCTTTTACACCCACACAACCCTCTTATCTTTATAGCTAGCGCTAACTTTCTCTTGTGCATGCACACGCCCGCATCCCTCTCACCCTCCCTCAGCATTCTCTAGCTCCATCGCGCAAATTCATCTTTTCACTTTAGGTCGTTCACCCATGGTGTGTGTAGCCCCCCAGCTCCTTCTTTACGGCACACATCGATCAATATGCCTCTCTAGCCAGGTGTGCCTAGCACAAACACAAGCTTCCCCTCTTTTCTTATCACCGTCCATGCCTCACTCCCACCACTCTTTTCATCGTTCTCGTACTTGCACACTCCTCCCCCTCGATATAGTATGCCTCTTGTACCACCTCCTACATGCATCCCTCTCTCTCTATCATTCTCCTTATGCCTCATTTGCTTCTAACACACACATGCATGTATACCGATCGACCTCCCAACATATACATAGATCGACTTTAACTACCCCCCATCGATCGACGTACCTCACAAGTTATGTCTCTCCTTTCTCTTACAAAGGGCGATTGATCTTCCTATGTAGTTACGTCTGCTTACCACGGCCACATCGTCCCCCTCATCATTCATGCATGTCTCCTGACCCGTCTCTCACACGCACGTGCACAGACAACAAGCAGTCATCTCCTCTCTTATTGATATTGCGGGCATGCCCTCCGTTTGTCTAGCAAGCCTATCCCACCATTTGTTACAAGCAACTCCACTACCACCCACTCCAACACTCTAGCTCTGTCTCTCTTCCAACCTTATTCATCTCCTGCACATATGCATGGATGCCGATCGATCTCCCTTAGTACATGAGGCAAATCGATCTCCTTAATACATGAGGTAGGCCTCTCTCCTCCTCCACACATATACCAGCCATTGTACCTCTATAGTTAATTGGGCCTCCCTCTTCCCCCACCACACACCGATAGTCGAGCGCTGCAGGTAGGTATCCATGCCACAGAGACAAACTGCACATGTCCCATCTCACGTTCCAGTAGGACAACCACTCTATATCTTTGACGTGGGCACACACAAATTCGATGGCACTCTTTATTGATCGCGCGCGCGCACACACACACACACATATCATCATCCCTCTCTTCGATTCTATGGACACCTCAAGCCGATGATACCTCCACTCTCTTCTCGTGGATTGCCCCCTCTATATATATGTTATATCCATGACTCTATTTCCACACATTGCATATGTTAAATTTTTTGATTGACCCCCCCCCCCACAAAAAAAACTCTCAAGAACCCACACTCTATATCTCTCTAGGTTTGTATCTCTCTCACACAACCCCACATAGGTTGTGTACGTATACAAGAAGAGAATAGGTGCACCGTGCACGTACTGACGCTTCGTGCCCAGCCACACCTGCGCGGGTACACGGTTGAGCTCATTTCTTTACAAAATGGTAGCCCACGTGCTAATTTGAATGCCTGTAGCGGTTGTTTACCTAGGGAGGTCGTGTACCACGCGTGCACGAAACAAAGTTCGACTTGACGCGTTGCCGCGTTATTTTTAAATAAAGTTATAGCGCTCAATGGCACGTACACAGAATATAAAACAATTTTTATGGAGGAAAAGGTAGTCCGCTCTTCAGAGTATCTCACACAAGGCTCCGGTGGCCTCTCTCTCTCTCTCACCGTTGGTCACTGATCCGGCCGCATCCCGACTGCCGGGGGAAAGGGAGTGCGGTGGCCTCTCTCTCTCACCGTTGGTCACTGATCCGGCCGCATCCTGTCTGTCGGGGGAAAGGGAGTGTGGTGGCCTCTCTCTCTCTCTCACCGTTGGTCACTGATCCGGCCGCATCCCGTCCACCGGGAGAAAGGGAGTGCGGTGGCCTCTCTCTCTCTCACTGTTGGTCACTGATCCGGCCGCATCCCACCCGCCGGGGGAAAGGGAGAAAGTGCATCATTTCTCCGTTCGACGGCGCCGAGGGAGCACGTCCCGATCTGCGGTACACGCCGTTTTCTCTGACCAAGCTCCGGCGCGGCAGGGCCTATGCCACCTGCTCGCAGATTCCGCCCCCACCGCTCACCTAGTTACATCCCGACGACCTCCAGGTATCCCCTCCGTCCTTGCTCCACTGCCCGTTTTCCCACCTCGCTGCATGTGGATCTTCCATAGTTCTTTGCCCAAAACGTAGCTCGTCCGGCGTACTTTCCATATTGCATTCTCGTCCTCACACCGTTTTAGACAAACACAACCGTGTTGTTATCTTTCCTTAGGACAAGGAATATGCTTCTTTTTTGTCGTCGCATGTGTCATCAACTGTTATTGGCCAGTAATTGTTTCCTTTCTACCTCTTTTTTGCAAACAGGGCTATCCATTTCACATCGTTGCTATTGCGACCTTTTGGTGAACTGCACAAATCACTTTTTTCTTAAGAGTGTTTTGTGCAGTTGTACTAAAATGTCACACGGGCAACGTCTCTACATTTCAGTGCGACTGCACAAAGGGAGATTGGTTTTGCTCTATCCTCCTCATCCAACTCCGAGCCTAATCTTCTCCAACTAGTTACTCTTAAGAGAGACTGCAAAGGTGACCGGCTTCTATTTGTGTGTTTATTGTTTCATTAGCAGTCCTCTATTATCGTAATCACACTTGATATCTTTGGAACAGGGACGCTCAGCTCTATTTTAGTGGAACTGCACAAAA
The DNA here is from genome assembly GCF_003073215.2 of Triticum urartu. Classification (NCBI taxonomy): domain Eukaryota; kingdom Viridiplantae; phylum Streptophyta; class Magnoliopsida; order Poales; family Poaceae; genus Triticum; species Triticum urartu. Next base: position 350,033,433 of record NC_053026.1, read on the forward strand.
TGGTCGGAATGTTGCATGCTCCAGACAGCTACTTTTTTTCCCAACATGCCTTGTTGATTTAGACAGAGCTGGGGGGACGTTGCTGCCAATGAAAGCATGGATCAATTTTAATTTAACACCTTCTCACAACTTTGTCTTCAGTTGTGATGTAATTATTAGCTCTGATCTGCTAATAATTGACATGCATTAGCAAGGAAGTTAGTTTTTTATTGTTTTCGAAAGAGCATCGATGGCAAGACACGCGAAACAAAAGCTGAAAGCTCACACCATTGTACAATTTCATGTCGCTGCAAAATTATTTGTACAGTACGTCAATTATGTAAACAAATGATGGAAGCTTGATAGCATTGCCAGAAGCCTCTTCATCATCCGGATCCATGTGCCATGCACAAAATTATACTCCTTCGTTCCTAAATATTTGTCTTTTTACAAATTTCAAACGGGCATATTTTAGAGTGTAGATTCACTCATTTTGCTTCATATGTGTACTCCCTCCGTTCCTAAATATTCTATTCGTCTTAATAGAGATTTCAACAAGTGACTACATACGGAGCAAAATGAGTGAATCTACACTCTAAAATATGTCTATATACATCCATATGTGCCAGTCCATTTGAAATCTCTAAAAAGACAAATATTTGAGTAGTCACTCGTTGAAATCTCTAGAAAGACAAATACTCCGGAGTATATTTAAGAACCGAGGGGGTAGTGCACAACTGCATGGGAGACTCAAGCCGGTCGTTGCGCCGCATTAATAGTGAGTAATGAGCAGTCAAATCATAAGCCCCACCTTTCCCACTGTAAGTTGCTCTGAAGAAGCAACCATCAATACGCTCTTCTTTGAATCCGCTCATACTACTCCATCCGTCACTGTTTATACAACGCGCTTCAGAAAAAAGAAAAAAATCTGTGGGACCAAGGCGACTAGCGATCGGCCTGAAAAATAGCATTGGTAGTTATAGCACGGCGTCTATTACTAGAGGGAATAATGCGTACACACATGCATAGTGCTTCCACTCCGGGTACACACATGCATGCACTCTGTAGTAGTACAGTACATGGAGAGAAAATTGTGGACTTGATTGCGGTTACCACGCCCTAATTAATTGAGCATTAAACCAAACGCGTCTAAAGTCTCTCTGGTGGTGGAAATGCATTGAGAGAAATGCATCATAATGAAGTGCGCCCTATAAACTGTGACAGAGGGTGGAGTAGTATGAAGGTGCAAAACCAAGTACGCGTACTACTGCGCTTGGCTCTTCGCCCCTTCATGAAGTCGAACAATGATGGTACTCCGCATGTTGGGTACTACAGTGTATGCCTCTGACAATCTGACACCGAATGGACTAATGCATGTCCACTAAGGTAGGTTACATTAGTCAAAAGGCGTAAGCGAGCTTCACCTTGTCCTGCAAGCTTCACCTCGTTCTGTGAGTTGACGGGACACACCAAAAAGTAGTGCTAGTCCATACTCCCTCCTTTCCGGTTAATATGGCTTAATCTTTTTTGTGGGTAAATGAGAGAGCTTTATTCATATATAATCATTCTTAGGACGATCAGCCAAGACACTGGTCACTAGGAAGCAAGGTACCCCGCAAAAAAAGAAGTAGGAAACGAGGTGTTTCATCAAGCCAGCTCTCGGCCACAATCAAAGTGCAGCAAGCACAGTTCGCATGAAGATGCGCCGCAAGGTTTGCTGACCTGTTTACATGTTGAATAACAAAAAAAGAGGAAATATTACTGAGCGCTACTATTTGTAACAGGATATGAGCCAGAATTAAGCGAGAATTGTGGCGAGTGTTCCATGCAATCAACTTCCATTATCACATGCGAGAACCCTCGAAGAGAACCAACTGTGTTGAAGATTGCTTTATCACATTTTAAAATTATAATAAGAGTGCAGACGCTCCTCCATCTGGTTCCTAGTACTAGTATAGTACGTACCTTTATGGACTATAGTAGTAGTACTAGTAAACTTTGCGCCTGGCTGTTCGGGAAGTCGAACAATAATAGCACTAGTAGTATAGTGTATGCTTCTGGCAATTTGACACCGAATTAACTATTGCACGTCCACCGCCTGAGCGAGGGAGAGCTTGCATTATTCAAAAGTTTCTCCTTGTCCTGCGAGCCACCGTGCGCAAGCTTCTCCCGTCCTGCAACGTTCTCCTCGTTCGGCAAGTTGACGGGACACACCAAAGTAATGCTTGTCCATGCTGCCTCCTCTCCGGTTAATATGGCTTAATTTCAAACGAGATAAATACACTGTCTGTCACTGTATTTGTAAAAATACGGTCAGTGGACTTCATAATATGCTCACTGCGCTCAATATATATATTTTCCGGTATTCATACGGTCACTAGCTCACCCTGACTGAGTATGTGTGTGCATGCATGTGTAGGTTGAGCACTTGAGCGTGACCGTGTGTGTTCCGTCGTGTGCTCAGACATGCATGCATTAGGGCGTCGCGCGTGTTTTTGCGTCCATGTGTACGTGTGACTGTTGCATACACGTAGGGGCAGTACGTGTAGGGGCCACTAAGGAGCAGTCAAATCACACAGTAAGTTAGTCGGAAGAAGCAACCATCATTTCACTCTTGAATGACACGTACGCAATATAAAATGGTTGATATGGAGAGAAAAAGAAAACCACTATATATACACTAGCAGGAGCCTAAGCTACAAGCCTGCTTGCTTAGGTTGCTTTCTTCACAAGCATAGAACGACGGGCCTGATCCCGCAGCTGGGGAAAGGGAACAATGTTCTGCGTAGACGCGGTCGACATCGGCGAGGGAGAAAACCCATAGTCGGTGCGTCCCAATCGGGGGTCACTGTGGTATGGGCCGATGCCGCGTCCCAATCGCCCTTCTAGCTACAGCGCGACGTCCCAGGTACTCCATCTTCCTTTTGGAGCCGGCTTGCTCCACTGCCGTAGCTCCATCTCCATGTCGATCTTTCTCTACTTCTACCGGCTTCTATTTGTGATGAGTTTATGTCTCATGAACTAGTGCCAGTACTATTATTCTAATCACACTTCTTCAATATCTTTGCCATCAGGGATGCTCAGGTCGATTTTAGTGGAACTGCACAAAAGCATCGTATGATCTGAGGGTGCCAGCCGTCTTTCCTTCCCGACATGGAAAGTGCTATGGAACAAGAGGTACCAGAAGGTGGAGAACCAAAGAGTGATGCTTCTATTGTTGCTGACATTCTCACTAAAGAATCTCCCTCTAGCACATTCCTTCGACAGGTTCTACCTGGCCAGGAAATTAAATCATGTTTAGGGTTTAGGGTTTAAGTCGTAGTGACCCCATCAGTAGTTTTTCTATCGTACATGCTCTCACAACTTTTTTCTTTAGTTGTGAAGTAAATATTGGCTATGATCTGTGAATCATTGAGATGCATCAGCATGCGTGTTAGTTTTCCTTTGTATTTGATGGAATGTTGTAACAGGGCAACCTTGGAATAGGAATGAAAATGGAGTGGAAAAGTTTCTTTTTTCTGGAGAAAAAATGGAAACGGAGAGAAACCAACATTTCGTTTCGTTGGATTGCGGCATCGAGCAAAACCAACGTTTAAATCGCGTCTGTCTTGTTCGTGTCTCACACTCCTCCACGGCTTGACCCCACACGGTCGCTCAACAGGCCACTCACCGCAAACCGAGTAGTATACCATAACTTTCCCGCCTGCTTGTCGATGGATCGCGCCATGGAGTACTAGCACTACTGGAAGAGATTGACGAGTTGGGGGAGGACAGCTAGCTGTAGCACGGACTCCCAAGAACTTACTACTGGAAGAGATCGCGCATGTTGTAGCCGGTTATTGCGACCTTTGAACGCGGAGCAGCCGCGTGCGCCCGGAAGCGGCACGGGCGACGCTCTCTCGGCCGGCGCGCCGCAATCAATGCCGGCGTCAGCGAGAGGTCGCGTCCGCTCTGGCCGGGCATGAATGCGGCACTGACCATTTCGGGCGGGAAGCACGCGCGAGTGATGAAGAGGGTTCGGGTTGGTCAGGACCGGCCGTGGCAGCGGTCCGGACGTGCACAAACAAGAGATGTTGTATGTTAATATTGCTGTGTATATAATTAACAACGTAAATAATTTGCCAGTTGGAAAAATATGATTGGAGATGGAATTGGAAATGGAATTTTACGTAAACACGGATATGCATGTCTATGTCTATGTGTGTGTGCTCGACGACTCTCGCGACCTGGAAGCGGGGGTGTGTTTTTGATCAAGTTTTCTTTCTTGGTACGTTAGAAAATCAGTTTGTCTAATTCACATCTAGATGTTATTTAAGGATATCACATCTAAGCTCCCACAAGTATATAATGTAGCAACAAGAAACAAAAAACTAGGAAATGACCACAAACAGAGTGGACATCAACTTATATGTGACATAACTATGTCACATCTAGATGTGTCCTAGATAGACCCTTAAAAAATTGTCCGCCAGTTTTCGTTTCTTTTTTCCGGGAACACGCGTATTCTATTTAAAACCACTGCTATGGAGAGATTTTTTACTCCATTATAGCCTCTTGTTTGATAGAGTTTCTCGCGTCTCGCTCTCTCACCCTCTCCATATCAAAACAAGATGATAGTGTCCACTCTATCTCTCTCCTCACCGGTTGTCACAGATCCGGCCGAATCCCGCCCGCTGCGGGAGGTGAGGAGGTGCAGCCTTGACGTTGTCGCCGTCGGCGACGGAGGAAGCCGATGTGCACCGTCCTCTCGGAGCCGGCGCTAGCGCAGATGAAGATCCTCCGCGCCCTTGTTCGCTGCCGTCATGTGGGCAGATCCCGCCCGCCCTCCTAAACGACATCTCGCCCACCTAAGGTATAACTTCTTGTACTGGTCCAGCTCCCCGTGTCGCTGCGTGCAGGTTTTCTTCTATGCGACTACTCCCCAGCTCCCCATGCATAGTAGCTAGGGTTCGTCGGCTAGTCCAACATCACCTACTAGTACTATTATAGAGGAAATGCCACTCAAAAAGTTGTCCTGATTTATGCCTCAGTGGAGGTATGCATGTTGTTTCGACAAAAAGTACATGGTGGTTGTGCGGTCATTGTCCATATGGTGGTAGTACTATCACTGGTTAAATGAAGAAATGCTTTTTTCTCGGGTATCCTGGTTTAGTTCCCATCAAGATAATTATGATGCTTCTGTTTGTTGGTGTACTTTTCATTAATTCTTATTGACAATTGAGATGTCGTTGCTAACCCTTTTTTATATTTTTGGAAACAGCGATGCGTGTCTCCATACCGGGGCATGTCTTCCTCAATTTTAGTGGAACTGCACAAAATTGGATGGCCATTGTTGTTCCGCCTCACTGTCCTGTGCCACGTGGTTCTTCCTTCCTCGAGCTTGATTATTGAGAAGAAACAGACCACAGTGAGGATTTGTCAAACTTCTTAGGTGCCTCACCCAAACTTGATGCCAAATGGATGATGCATCACCACGATGACCTATCGATGCTCATGGTTGCGTCGGCTGGTGAAGCTGATCGATTTTCGACGAAAAACAAGCTATCTTCCATCAGTGCTCTTTGTTTGTTACGCACAAAGATGATATCCTTCGTCAGTTCACCTTGGTTGCGTTGGAGACGCAGTCGTCTTTCATGTTGGTGCAATTTTCTCTAGGGTTTTATGACAGGTGGGCCCAAAATGTGGCTGGCTCACCTGTCATACAGCCAAAAGCTGGTGCAATGATGGCACCGGAGCTCAGTCCGTACTACAGTAGTATATATATAAGCGGGAGCCTCAGCGCTTGTTTGCTAGGGTTTGCACTCTCCACACGCTCGCCGCACTACATATATGTTACATGCTGGAGGCTCAGCGTTCATTTCTACGGTTTGCTATATTCACAGTCTCTCACCCTCTCTTCACCAGATCTAAACAAGACTGTGTTGGCCTCTTGTCTCTCTCTCCCCCTCATAGCTAGTGAAGGAGGCGTCTGTATCCCATCGCACTGGGAAGGGGAGGAGGTGCAACGTTCACTCTATCGCCTTCTGCGAGGGAGGCAATCCACTGCCGGCTGCACTGTTCTCTTTCACCCAGCGCCTGTGCGGGAGGGCCACCGACCCCTTCTTCCTTGCTGTCGTACGTAGTGTGGGAAGATTCGGCCTCCCGTCGCACGCCTTGCCACATCCCGACGACCCTAAGGTATAAGTTTCTTTGAAACCGTCGTTGCTCTAGCCGCATGTGGATCTTTTTCGATCTGTAGTCGAATCTAGGTCTTGGTTCAAAGAGGAAAGAAGGGTGCGGTGGGCTGGAGCAAGAATCTAGGACATGGTTCAATGAGGAAAGGAGGGGCGGAAAGTAGTATAGACTGGCTATCCAGCCGCTTTGTAGGTCGAAAAGGGAAAAGGGGGTAACCTAGTACACACATCTGCAAGGAACCGATCTCTTTGTTGAAAAGGGGAAGAAACTGGGGGGTCGGGTAGTTTGTGCACGACTACATTTACTGCCCTCACATAGGAAGAAGGTTCAAAGAGAACAAATATGGGACCAGCGCATATATGCTGCTTGGCTACATACTCTGCATCACCCATTTATACGTGTGGACGCACATGGTGCTGGCATGTCCCATGCAGCTATTTTGCTATTGTTAATCTCAGAATTAACTACTGATTCATTTTAAAAGAATTTCTCTGTTAATATGAATCAATGCAACCGTTTTAGAAATGCTACTATCCTATACTTTGTTTTCCATCAAGATAAGGTAGATGCTTCTTTTTGTGGCTACATGTTTCATCCTCCTTTATTGGCCAGTAATTGTTTTCTTTTTTTCCTCTTAAAACAGGGATATCTATTCAACTTGTTGCTATAGAAAACTTAAATGTCACACCGGCAACTTTGCTTGATTTCAATGCAACTGCACAAAACTTGATTGGATTTCCTATTCGTGTTGGTAGATTCATATTTTATGTTGGTCGTCTCATGAAAGGTCAGTACAGGACTTCATCCACATGATTGTGCAGTGTGCTTTGAGATGCTATGCTACTTGTATTGGTACTGTTTTAAATAAATGATGAATTGAAGCTATTGTATTGCTGTCTTTTCCCATTAAGTAGTGAACAAAAATGGGACCAACCTAGACATGATGCTTGTTGCTTTGTTACAACAAATTCAGCATCACCCCCTTTATAAGCCAGTAATTGATGCCACTCTCAGAATTAACTACTGAATCTTATTTCAAAACTGCAACACTTGTTAGGGATTGGCGGGATTACCATTTTTGTGGCCACATGTTTCATCCTCCTTTATTAGCCAATAATTGTTTCCTTTTTTGCCTCTGTTTATACAGGGATATCTATTCAACTTCTTGCTATTGTGACATTTTGCTTCGCTACGCGAAACACTTTTCTTGATTTCAGTGCAACTACACAAAACGAGATTGGATTTCCTATTCGTGTTGGCAGATTCGTATGTGATATTGTGTGCGTCATGACAGGTTGGTACTTGCCTTCATCCACATGATCGTGCAATGTGTTTTGAGATGCTGTGCTACTTGTATTGGTACTATTTTAAATAAATGATAAATTGAAGCTATTGTATTGCTGTCTTTTCCCATTAAGTAGTGAACAAAAATGGGACCAACCCAGACATGATGCTTGTTGCTTTGTTACAACAAATTCAGCATCACCCCCTTTATAAGCTTTGTCGTTCTTTATGCATGTTGAAACAAGGCATTGTTAAGATAATATCTCAGTCAATATGAATGAATCACACTGATGGAGAATTGCTACTCTCCTGCTTTGTTTCCCATTAGGATAAAGTAGATCGGTATATGCTTTTCTTCTGGGAGTACAAGTCATCAACCGTTATTTATTAGTAATTGTTTCCCTTATACCTATTGTTGCTTACAGGGATATCAAAATTAAAGCTCGATTTTATTCCGACTTTGATTTTAGTTGAACTACACAAAAGGAGCCAATGTGTAAGGCAAACTGCTGCATTACGGGGTCTAGTTGGTCGTTCCACTTTGCAGAAAGAAGCAGTCACTGTTTGCGCTACATTACAGAAGGAATGACCGAGAAGCTTTACAAAGTATTATTAGACACCGGTGACATGACTAGTCTGCAGAGACCATTGGCAATTTAACAACACGTGGATTGCCCTGGGCAAAAAATGCCCAAACAAGTACAAAAGCTACGACAGGACTCCACGATCATAGGCATTACATATTTTGAATGGGAAAAGCTTGTCAAAGTTTAATCATTGATGTTAGCAATAAGACGTTAGTTTAATATATTGGAATTGGAAAACCTTGTCAAAATTTGCTCATTGATGTTAGCCAGAAGACATGCATTTGATATTTTTGAGTGGGACGCCCTTGCTGTGAGCAGCGTCGAGTGTTTTTTCCTATTCTTGTGTTCAGTTTAGAAGTAAATAGTTACTCTGCTGAGATATTCCTGTGTTAAGAGTTTGTTCTGAATATTGTCTATGTAATGCCAGGCCTTGTGTTTGATTGCAAAGTTGAGCTTGGAATGTTGTGGCATGCGGCATCACGAGCTGTTCACCGTGCCTCCTGAGAATAATGCTTCGTATTGTTTTGCATGTCGATCTAATGCCAGTGATTTGCTTGTTAAGAATATGATCCTCTTTTGTTGTTTCCGTGCTTAAGAAGTTCATCGTCTGATGTTTCATTCATAGCCTATACAACAAGTCGGGTAGGTTAGACGTGAAACCATATGATCTTCCAACCAACTCATGATATTAGGCCGTGATTGGATCGTCGTTTTCCGACCAAAACCGCTTGTAAAACTGACGCTTGTAAATTAAAGCAGATGGTCTCGGGCGAAGGCGCTTGGTTGGTCAATTTCGACTAGTAAAATATCGGAAGTACTTGACACATGATAAAAACGCTGAACGACACTCGGACGATTGCTAATCCAGCCATTAGCTGCTGTTTCAGCCTTGCCCATGGATGACATGATACGCACGTCGTGCATGTATCGTCTGGTAATGTCGTCCATATAGCAGTGCTCGTAAAATATACACTGGTCTCTCAGATTACACGCGTAACCCGCCGGTTTTACTTACAGACCTCGGGCCCTCGGTTTCATTATGCCTGTATTTTACGCGTTGTTTTCGATGACGAGTAAATTACACTTGTATGTTAATACAGGTTTGAAATAAACAAGAGCTCCCAAGCGTGGCCTTACCATTTCATGCCGTCTCAGTTTCTCGAAGGTGCTCATAGGTGTCCGATGATCCTGGCTTCCTGAATGAGTACTGGGCGCTGTATCAGACCATCCGTAGGGCCCGCGAGGCCCTCTCTGTTGTCCTTCAACTTGTTGCGCTCGCCGTGGCGTCGAGCATTGTTAACATCGTCAATGAACATGAGGATTCAGGAGATGACTTTATTTTGACTGGATGACACTAGGGACCCACTAGGGCCATAGCCGTACGTACGCAAGTGCCTCCTTATTATGTACAACTATATTTTTTTTGCTTTCTCCTGGTTTCCTGACATCACGGTCCCACACCATTGTCAACCTATGTAGTCAATATAAACGAGAGAATTGCACAAGGTGCGGCCGACAGCTGGGACTAAGCAGCTCGAGCAGTATTTGTGTTTTTGAGGCGTGAGCACTGCAAAGTTTTTCTTGGCGATGATTTCGTTGTTGTCCAGAGGAGAGCAGCGTATTAACTGGGCGGGCTGTGGCCCGTCTAGCCCCGGCCATATATCCAGCCCAGATACTAATTCTTTCAAGATGAAAATGGCTAGCCCAGCTATATGTCTTTTTGAGGAATACCCAGGCAAGGTCAACTTGTTATTCTCCGCCCCGTTGGGCTGCAAATCTTTCCTAGGAGGGATGCATTAGGCTTAACAGGAAAATGGGCTTTAAAAAATAATAAATGGGATGTAATTATAAAAACTGGGCAGTAACTATAAAAAAATGCACCAAACACGAAATTAGTTTATAAAATATTATTTATGGATTTTGAAAATCTTAAATTTTCATTGTTGCACGCGCAATGTTTCGTTGGATTTTTACGTAATACAAATTTATATTTAATCTGACTAGAAATTTCGGGATAAAAATATTTCGGAGCCCATCAAAATGTGGGAAATTTTATTGAATTCTGTCTTCAACGGTTGGTTGAAATTATTAATCATTGTCCTAGCTAGAAAATGGGATGTACTTTTAGCAAACTGTAAATGGGCTGTTGTAAATTCCATTAGAATTCCAAAATGGGTTGTACATTGTTACAAAACGCAAATGGGCTATAAGTTCTCTGCCATACACTTGTGGGCCTACTAAGTGACGCGTCCCCTAAAAAAATAAGTTGACGCGTATGCAAGGCTTTGCCAACTTATTATAGTCAACACACGGTTCTAGCAGCAGTGGCCGTTGGATGTCTATCCAACGGATATCGTGCTTCTTCTTCAATCTCGGATATTCTTAGCTTCGGCCGCCCAAAAAATGATTCCTCCCCCTGACATCTGGGCGCACTGTTTTGGAGGCTGACCTGTGGGCCTACTAAGTTGGAGCGTACCAAGGGCTTTGTCAACTTAGTCAATAATAAATGTGTCTAGCTTCAGTGACCATACGATGTCCATTCAACGGCCGTAGTGCTTCTTCAACCTCTGGTCTTCTTGCTCCAGCCGCCCAAAGTAGCGTCGGTCGTGCCGCATGCTCCTACCTCCCGTGGCCGGCTGTGCTGCCGCGGAGGCCTCACCAACCCCTACTATTCCCACCGCTGGCCAGGCCCTGCGGCGACGGCAGCCTCACACAACAGCCGAACCAGTGAACCCTCGTACTCCTCTCCGCACGGGCTTCCACTGCCGCGTCTTCCCCGGCTCCCCGTCGTCCCCTTCCTAGGCCTCGCCGTCGTCCACCGCCCTGGTGCTCTCGGCGCGGCGTGGTCAACGTGGTCAAGGAACGACTTCCATCGGACGTGGACTGTACGTGGAGAGGCTGACAGCTGGGTCCACGGCCGCAGCAAGGAAGTGCCTCCTTATTACGTGCAAAATAATTATTCCTCCACCTGACAGCGGGGACCCACCGGACGGGCCACCGTATTTCGCAAAAAAAACGTTTCCCCCTGACTGCTGGGACCCACCAGCTACACCTTCGCACGCAAGGAAGTGTGTCCGAACAAACGATTCGCCCCCCTGACTGCTGGGACCCACCAACTACATCTTCGCACGCAAGGAAGTGCCTGACAGTTGGGACCCACCTGGTCGAAGCGTATGTAGCGTTGTCATTCTAGTCGCGAACGTGTACGTACATATATACTGGTCGATGTAGAGGCGCGCATGTGTCATAGTAGAGGCGTGCATGTGTCGTAGTAGAGGCGCGCACGTAGCATGTACACATACGTACAGCAGTCAGGGTGCAAGAAAGAAAATATGGCCACGTATGTGTACATACGGGCAGGGTCTCGAACGCCTACTCGCGCATACGTACGGCGAGGGCTCGTGTACATGGCTGGGTCGGAACAGAGAAACAGCGTCGTCGTCGTGTTCATGGGGAGGCAACGGAATGCGTCGTGTTCATCGGGAGGGCTTGGACGGAACAGGCGATGGAAACGAGGCCTGGCGTACCGTAGAACAGAGGAAACAGCCTTGTGTTCGACCGGCCACGTTCGAAACGGGATCCTATTCATCAGGAGGGGTGTGGCATACCGCAAAACGGAGGAAACGGACTTGTGCTGGAACGCTACGGTTGAAACGGGGGTCCTGTTCACCGGGAGGGGTGCGGCATACCGCAAAACGGGACTCCATGGGATACTGTTCATCTCCACCGTCGACCTCCTCCAGCCTCAACGGGCTCCTGTTCATCCAGCCTCCACGGGCTCCTGTTCATCCAGCCTCCACCGCGCGCTACTCCACCGGCTACTGTTCAACCACCCCTCCACCATCTACTGTTCATCCAGCCCTCCACACCACGGGGTCCTGTTCAACCACCCCTCCACCGTCTACTGTTCATCCAGCCCTCCACACCACGGGGTCCTATTCATCCACCCCTCCACGGGCACCCGTCCACCATCTACTTTTCATCCAGCCCTCCACCACACCACGGGGTCCTGTTCATCCAGAGGCAACGCCACCACTCACTGTTCATCCAAACCCCCCCGCAACGCTCATTGTCCATCCCATCGATCGGCTTCAGTTAGTAGCAGTAGCAAAGGAATCGCTCGATCGGGTTCAATTAACAGCCATCGATCGATCGCTCGGGTTCAGTAACGCGTAGCCTGCAGTGCAATCGCTCGGGTTCATTTAGAGCCCAACGCCTCGCTCGGGTTCAGTTAGAGCCAACGCCTCGCGCACACGCGTGTACGTGTACAAGAGAAACGCGCATCGCTCGGCCCCCGACCTCCCACCGTAACCGGGAACTCCCTGAAATTTTCCTCCCCCTCGCTTCTACCACGGTTTTTTCTGTCATGGATGGCCCAAAGAATTTCATGCAGCTGCGTCTCCGGCCCACCCAGGACGAAAAGCCCATTTTTGTCATGATTTTTTATCATAGAAGTAGGAGCCCACCACATCTATGATGATACCGGGTTTTGTCACAATTCTCGTCATAGAAGTGTCATATGTATGACAGAAAAAAAATTGTTCGGCCCAAAATGTCATGGATGTGTCTTTTTTTGTAGTGTTTGATGGTGAGCCTATGCCTTGGAAGAGGGACGACAAGCCTACATCATCAACAACTCCACCCTCTCCACCAACAAAGGAGAATTGAGTATCTGGTATGGGCACTCCCCTTGGCAACTGCCAAGCTTGGGGGAGTGCCCCGGTATCGTATCACCATCACTTCTATCTTTACCATTTTTCTTAGTTCGATCCTTTTGATAATATCTTGATCTAGTAGAATAAAGTTTTAGTATGATCTAGTTGTGAGTTTTGCTTTATGATCCTTCTATGTAATTGATTCCGTGAGCTATATATAATAAAGATTAGTGTTGAGTCAAGGGCTTGATTATTTTGCCATGTTCGTGAGTGAATAAAAGAAAAGAGAAAGAATAAAAAGGAAATAAAAGAGATCATATGGATCTTATGGAGAGTAATGAGCTCACATATAAAAAGTATGATGAATAAAAGTTGTTGAGAGTTGAAAAACATAGTTTTAGTCATCGTTGCAATTAATAGGAAGTAATAAAGAAAGAGAGGTTCACCTATAAATATACTATCTTGGACATCTTTTATGATTGTGAGCACTCATTAAAGTATGACATGCTAAGAGTTGATGTTGGACAAGGAATACAACGTAATGGGTTATGTTTTCTTACATCTGAGATAAATTATATTGTCATGGATCATCCAACATGCTGAGCTTGCCTTTCCCTCTCATGCTAGACAATTTCTTTGCACCATGTAGAGATACTACTTGTGCTTCCAAATATCCCTTAAACCAGTTTTGCCATGAGAGTCCACCATACCTACCTATGGATTGAGTAAGATCCCTCAAGTAAGCTGTCATCGGTGCAAGCAATAAAAATTGCCCTCTAAATATGTATGACTTATTAGTGTGGGAGAAAAAAAGCTTTATACGATCATGTGATATGGAAGAAATAAAAGCGACAGACTGCATAATAAAGTTCCATATCACAAGTGGCAATATAAAGTGACGTTCTTTCGCATTAAGATTTTGTGCATCCAACCATAAAAGCGCATGACAACCTCTGCTTCCCTCTGCTAAGGGCCTATCTTTTACTTTTATCTCCTACCTTGCATAAGAGTCTTGGTGATCTTCACCCTTCCTTTTTACATTTTATCTTTAGGCAAGCACAACATGTTGGAAAGATCCTGGTATATATGGCTAATTGGATGTGAGTTTTCATGAACTATTATTGTTGACATTACCCTTGAGGTAAAACATTGGGAGGCAAAACTATAAGCCCCTATCTTTCTCCGTGTCCCATTAAAACTCCATACCCATAAGTATTGCGTGAGTGTCAGCAATTGTGAAATACTATATGATAGTTGAGTATGTGGACTTGCTGAAAAGCTCTTATACACTGACTCTTTCCTATGTTATGATAAATTGCAATTGCTCCAATGACTGAGATTATAGTTTGTTAGTTTTCAATGAAGTTTACTATTCATACTTGAGATTGTGATTGAATTATTACTCTAGCATAAGAAATCATATGACAAAAATTATATAAGCTGCTATTCTAAGAATGATCATGATGCCCTCATGTCCGTATTTTATTTTTATCGACACCTCTATCTCTAAACATGTGGACATATTTTTCGATTTCGGCTTTTCGCTTGAGGACAAGCGAGGTCTAAGCTTGGGGGAGTTGATACGTCCATTTTGCATCATGCTTTTATATTGATATTTATTACATTATGGGCTGTTATTACACATTATGTCACAATACTTATGCCTATTCTATCTTATTTTACAAGGTTTACATAAAGAGGGAGAATGCCAGCAGCTGGGATTCTGGCTAGAAAAGGAGAAAATATTAGAGACCTATTCTGCACAGCTCCAAAAGTCCTGAAACTTCGCGGAAGTCATTTTCAGAATAAAAAAGTACTGAACGCAAGAAGTTCCGGAGGGGGGCCACACCCAGCCCACGAGGGTGGGGGCGCGCCCTACCCCCCTATGCGCGCCCCTGCCTTGTGGGCCCCTGGTGGCCCTCCGATGCCCATCTTCTACTATATGAAGTCTTTCGATGAGGAAAAAATCATAAGCCAGCTTTCGGGACGAGACTCCGCCGCCACGAGGCGGAACCTTGGCGGAACCAATCTAGGGCTCCGGCGGAGCTGTTCTTCCGGGGAAACTTCCCTCCGGGAGGGGGAAATCATCGCCATTGTCATCACCAATGATCCTCTCATCGGGAGGGAGTCGATCTCCATCAACATCTTCATCAGCACCATCTCCTCTCAAACCCTAGTTCATCTCTTGTATCCAATTCTTGTCTCCAAGTCTGGGATTGGTACCTGTGGGTTGCTAGTAGTGTTAATTACTCCTGTAGTTGATGCTAGTTGGTTTATTTGGTGGAAGATCATATGTTCAGATCCTATATGCATATTAATACCCCTCTAATTATGAACATGAATATGCTTTGTGAGTAGTTACATTTGTTCCTGAGGACATGGGAGAAGTCTTGCTATTAGTAGTCATGTGAATTTGGTATTCGTTTGATATTTTGATGAGATGTATGTTGTCTCTCCTCTAGTGGTGTTATGTGAACGTTGACTACATGACACTTTGCCATTATTTGGGCCTAGAGGAAGGCTTTGGGAAGTAGTAAGTAGATGATGGGTTGCTAGAGTGACAGAAGCTTAAACCCTAGTTTATGCGTTGCTTCGTAAGGGGCTGATTTGGATCCATATGTTTCATGCTTTGGTTAGGTTTACCTTAATAATTTTTTTGTAGTTGCGGATGCTTGCAATAGAGGTTAATCATAAGTGGGATGCTTGTCCAAGTAAGGGCAGTACCCAAGCACCGGTCCACCCACATAAAAAATTACCAAAGTACCGAACGCGAATCATATGAACGTGATGAAAACTGTCTTGACAATAATTCCCATGTGTCCTCGAGAGCGCTTTTCTCTATATAAGAATTTGTCCAGGCTTGTCCTTTGCTACAAAAAGGATTGGGCCACCTTGCTGCACTTTATTTACTTTTGTTACTTGTTTCTCGTTACCAATTATCTTATCACAAAACTATCTGTTTCCTATAATTTCAGTGCTTGCAGAGAATACCTTGCTGAAAACTGCTTATCATTTCCTTCTGCTCCTCGTTGGGTTCGACACTCTTACTTATCGAAAGGACTACGATAGATCCCCTATACTTGTGGGTCATCACTACCCAAAGCGTAAATTGCTACCGCAGTTCGACGAGGAGGCGCCAGAATATATACCACCATCATACTGTGCGGATGACCGACCACCGTGTGGTCGGGACAAAACGGCAACTCATGCCGAACACCAACCCGCCCCGCCTCGTTACTCAGGCAAAGGTAAATTCACCCACGGCCATACACATGACCTCCGGCAGAACCAGAACAATAAAGCAGGACCTACCAGATCAATCAACGGATCGCGAGGGCGCACCTCGACACGTGACAACGGCCACCTATCCGGACGTGACAAACCCAGTCATGCGCAGGCCAAACACCGCAGACGAACTCCATCAGAGCTGCGCCACGATACGGCCCGATACAGAGGCCCCACACACCCGCATTGCTTCACTGATGAGGTCCTGGATCATGAATTCCCTGAAGGATTCAAGCCCGTGAACATAGAATCATACGATGGGACCACGGACCCCATGGTGTGGATCGAAGACTTCACTCTCCACATCCGTATGGCACGCGGAGATGACTTTCATGCCATCAAATACCTCCCTCTAAAACTCAAGGGGCCAGCTCGACATTGGCTAAATAGTCTGCCTGAAAATTCCATCGGCAGTTGGGAGGACTTGCAAGAGGCTTTCCTCGATAATTTCCAAGGTACATATGTTCGACCTCCGGACGCTGATGACTTAAGCCATATAGTTCAGTAGCCCGGAGAGTCCGCCAGGAAATTTTGGATAAGGTTCCTAACTAAAAAGAACCAAATCATTGACTATCCGGACGCTGAAGCTCTAGCAGCTTTCAAACATAGCATCCACGACGAATGGCTCGCTTGCCACCTCGGCCAAGAAAAGCCAAAATCCATGGTGGCCCTCATGGCACTAATGACCCGCTTTTGTGCGGGCGAGGACAGTTGGTTGGCCCGTAGCAAAAACAATGCAAGCGACGCTGGCACTCCTGAAGTTAAAAGTAACAAAGACAAGTCTCGACGCAATAGATACAAGCGCCGAAATAGCGGTAACAACACCAAAGACACGACGGTCAACGCCGGATTCAGTGGCTCTAAGTCCGGTCAGCGGAAGAGGCTGTTCCAAAGGAACAATTCGGGCTCATCCAGCTTGGACCGCATACTTGATCGTCCATGCCATATTCATGGCACCCCCGACAAGCCTCCTAATCATACAAATAGAGAGTGCTGGGTTTTCAAACAGGCCGGCAAATTAAACGCCGAGACCTGGGAAAAAGGATCGCAAAGCGAGGACGATGACGAAGAGCCATAGCAGCCGAACACAGGGCGACAGAAGAAGTTTCCCCCTTAGGTCAAAATGGTGAACATGATATATGCCACCCACATCCCGAAGAGGGGGCGCAAGCATGCGCTTAGGGACGTCTACGCGATAGAGCCAGTCGCCCCAAAATTCTACCCATGGTCATCGTGCCCGATCACTTTCGATCGCCGGGACCACCCGACTAGCATCCATCATGGGGGCGCAGCCGCACTAGTCTTAGACCCAATAATTGATGGGTTTCACCTGACTCGCGTCCTTATGGACGGTGGTAGCAGCCTCAATCTGCTCTATTAGGATACATCGCGGAAAATGGGCATTAACCCATCAAGGATCAAGCCCACAAGGACTACCTTTAAAGGAGTCATACCAGGTGTAGAGGCCCGCTGTACGGGCTCAATCACATTAGAGGTTTGCCTTCGGATCTCCGGACAACTTTCGAAGCGAGGAGTTAATCTTCGATATCGTCCCATTCCGCAGTGGCTATCATGCACTGCTCGGATGAACTGCGTTCGCTCGATTCAACGCAATGCCACACTATGCTTATCTCAAGCTCAAGATGCCCGGTCCACGCAGCATCATAATAGTCAATGGCAATACGGAACGCTCTCTCCGTACAGAAGAGCACACAGCTGCCCTAGCAGCAAAAGTAGAAAGCGGCCTTCTCAAGCAGAACCTTCATTCAGCTGTCGAGCCCGTGGACACCCTTAAGAGGGTCCGAACTACTCTGCAGCAGGAGAGCTGGGCTCGTTAGGAGCTCAACTAGCAATCCGTCCTCCGTCTCAGTCCCGATCAAGTGGTGGCATTCGTGCCGCGCGTACATAACTAGGCACTTAAAATTCCATGGGCATTGACGGAGGCAGAGATAACTTGCGACCCATGGCACGGCTCAACCGACATCGGATACACACATGCTTTTACTTTCAGGTCTCAATCCCACAGGCCCCATCGGGGGGGGGGGGGTGTCTGGTCATCGGTCCTCTTGTAGGATAAATACACCCAAGACGGCGAGAAGCGCGGACATATGGAGAACTATTTAGGTGGTTCCGTTAATGATAACTCTACATGTTTTCTAGGACCCATTTGCAGCTCTCCTCTGGTTTCGGCATGTTAAATAGCCTATTGCTTATTGCACTATTTGTATCAATGCGCCTTGACGTACTAATTACATTACAATGAAAACAGTTTGTAGTTGGAGCTTTAGGACCCCAACTTTTTACTTTTATGTCTTTTCTGTTTTCTTTCTTTCTTTTCTTTTTCAGATTCCCTGTGGATAACCCCATCAAGTAGCACCCATACACTTTGGTATGTTTGATGTTTTCCAGGGGCTTTATAGCACCTTACACTACGGCAACAAAAGTCCGAACACTTCCTATAAGTATAGTTCGGCACCCCGAATTCAGCATTATATGCATTGGCTCCGAATCATGTCTTTGGTCAATAGTTGGGTTGCCCGGCTCCTGTGCTTGCTACCCTACATTCCGCTACATCGGCAAGGGTAGTAAAGGGAGAACTACTGCGATTGTGCCCTGGTCTAAACCGGATGAGCACCTCAGTAGAGAAAGCCCAAAATTGACTGTGATGACGCGGCGAGAGCTGGTCAGCTATTCAGAGGTCTCAAATCATTGGAGATTTTTCCAAATTTCACGAAGGATCGGTACTTCCCGATCAGACGCTGACAGCACTCTGGTTCGTATACCAGGGGTTGCGCCTATGTTTTATTATAAAACTCCTATGGCTAAGTGAGGGCATTTAAGCCGCATAGTCTGGTTGCCTAGTTCACTGCGCTAAACAACTCCTTCAAGATTGTTTAGATTCCATCCCGAACACCTCCGTACTACCTACACGAGGGATGAAGCCGACGACTGGTTAACCCTCAGATTTCACACAACACGGCCACATAGGAGGAATCAATCAAAACATAATAAAAATTATATATTACAAGGCGGATTTGTTCATACAAGGGAAAACATGGATGTATTCATTCGAGAATAACATCTTGGCCGCACTGCGTTGCTACAAGTCGAGATCCCTCTAGGACATCCGCAAAATATCGCTCGGGTGTGCGGTGTTCCTTGCCCTCCAGCGCCCCCCTGGCCACCTTGAGGGCATCCATCTTCGCCCACCACATCTTGCAATGAGCGAAGGCCATGCGGGCACCCTCGATGCATACAAATCGCTTGACGATGTCTAGCCACGGACAAGCCTCCACCACCCACTTCACAAGGCCGAAATAACTACTAGGTATAGCTTTGTCCGGCCATAATCGGATTATGAAATCCTTCATGGCCAGTTCGGCCACCCTATGCAGCTTGACCAACTGCTTCAGTTGATCGGAAAAGGCCACCGGATGTTCTGGCACAACATACTATGACCAGAACAGCTTCTCTGAAGAATCCCCTTCCTTGCCTCGGAGGAACTCCGCAGCATCGGATACACTGCGCGGCAGATCCACAAAAGCCCCTGGGCAACTCCGAATCTGGGTTAGTAAAAGCTACTTCCTCTCCACATACTTGCTTTGCATGTTAAATGCCTTACCCGCTGCGATCTTCTTCGCCTCCTGGATCTCCTGGAGAGCGTCTCGGGCCTCATTCCATGCGGCCTCTGAGCTCTGATGAGCCTTGGTAAGTTCGGCCTCTTGGGCCGACGCCTCGTGCTCCAAAGCTTCACACTTCTTCACCACGTCTTGGAGCTCCTGCTGGACCTCCCCGACCCGAGCCTTGAGCTTCTTACGGGCGGCTTGCTGTTGGACAGCCTTTCCCTCGGGTTCGGCCAGGGCCTTTCTCAGGACCTCGACCTCGGTCGTCGCTTCTGTACAGATCATTGCATTTTGGTCATCGCATACAATTTTCTCCCTTTCGAATATATAACAAGTTATTGCTTACCTTGTTTCTCCTAGAGCTGCCTCTTCGCTTGGCCCAGCTCCTCCTCGGCCTCCGCCAGTTTCTGCTTCAATCCAGAAACTTCGGTAGTATGCGAGGAAGCGGCTAGCAATGGCGCCTGCATTTTAGAAAAATTAAGTTAGTTTCCTATTAAAACGAGATTGATCCTCTGTCCGCCTTTTTCTTTCTGAACACCGAACAGTGTCTCAGGGGCTACTGGTCTACACTGGGATTTTCTCCTTGTTCGGCGTCTCTTACCACAAAACCTGCCAGCAAGCTGCTGCAGGCTTCGGTTAATCCGCTCTTGGCGGACTGAACCTTTTCAATCACCATGCCCATAAGGGCATGGTGCTCATCCATAATGGAAGCACCTCGTAGCGCCTCCAGCAGGTTATCCGGTGCCCCTGGTTAGACAGGGGCCACCGGCGCAACAGGCATCCCCACTTCTTTCGAAGGAGGGTGTGTCCTGGATTCCGGAGCTGCCTCGGTCTCCGGAATAGAGTCTAGTTGAGGGCCGAACTGCGTATGGCACTCCCCGCCAGTCTCATTGGGGATTGAGTCCCCTTGGTGTCCGGCGACGAAGATTTCACCTTCGGGCGCCTCCTGAGCCTCTCCCCCGCCGGAGGCAGTCCCATGCGGAGTTACCCGCTAGGGAGCCCTTCCCCTTTTTGGGAGCCTCCGCCTCTAGAGGCAGTCCCACACCGAATCTTTTTCGCCTGCTTCAACCAGTACTGAAAAAGCAATGGTAATGAAAGCATTATACATCACCCTTGAAACAAGCAAGTAAGGGATGCGTCAAAAATAACATACCTCGTTCGGGAGGTTATTTATGTCGTAGCCACAATCTGAATCGGTGGCCGGCGGTATCTCGTTGCCCTTGAAAAGAAACTTCCAGGCATCTTCATGAGTCGTTTCGAAGAGCCTCACCAAGGTATGGTGTTTCTTCGGCTTGAAGTCCCGTAGAGGACGGCTTCGGCTCTGGCAGGGGAGGATCCTGTGCACCAGCATCACTTGGATTATGTCGACGAGCTTGATATCCCTATCGATCATGCTTTGGATGCGCGTTTGCAGCGCAATCAGCTCGTACGACAAACACCAGTTTGTGCTCTTCTTGACCCAAAAGGTGAGCCGCACGGGAGCGTCGGGGTTGAATTCGGCAGCTGCGTCCCAGGTGGCGCCGCGGGGTTCGGTGATGTAGAACCATAGCTTCTGCTATTCCTTGACAGATTCCACGAATGTGCCTTTTGGCCAAGAAACATTGGTGAGCTTGCTCAACATTGCGCCCCCTCACTCTGCGTGCTGTCCGTCCACCACCTTGGGCTTAACGTTGAAGGTTTTGAGCCATAACCTGAAGTGGGGGTGGATGCAGAGGAAAGCCTCACACACGATGATGAACGCCGAGATATTGAGTAAGGAGTTCGGGGATAAATCGTGGAAATCTATCCCGTAGTAGAACATAATCCCGCGGATGAAGGGGTGGAGTGGAAACCCTAGCCCGCGGAGGAAGTGAGGGATGAACACTACCCTCTCGTTGGGCTTCGGTGTGGGGATGATTTGTCCCCGGGCTAGAAGACGGTGGGCGATTTCCTTCGCCAGGTACCCGGCCGCCCGAAGAACGTTCTCCTCCTTAATGGACGAGGCCATCCACTTTCCTTGACCTCCGGATCCGGACATGGTTGAGTGCTTTCTCGAGACTAGGGGAATGAGAACCTAGGCACGGGAGCTCAAGGACGTTGAAGACTTCGTCCCGTGTCTGGAAGGGACTTTCCTTGGCGTGGAAGCCAAGCTTGGCGATACGGATATGCAGATCTCCTACCATTGTAACCGACTTTGTGTAACCCTAACCCTCTCCGGTGTCTATATAAACCGGAGGGTTTTAGTCCGTAGGACAAGATACATAACAACAATCATACCATAGGCTAGCTTCTAGGGTTTAGCCTCTCCGACCTCGTGGTAGATCTACTCTTGTACTACCCATATCATCAATATTAATCAAGCAGGACGTAGGGTTTTACCTCCATCGAGAGGGCCCGAACCTGGGTAAAACTTCGTGTCCCTTGCCTCCTGTTACCATCCGGCCTAGACGCAAAGTTCGGGACCCCCTACCCGAGATCCGCCGGTTTTGACATCGACAATGAGGATGACCAAATGACAAGGAATATGCATAACAAAAGAAAGAACTACCCATCCAGAACCAGCAGCAAAGACAACAAAGTCATTCGAAGAGATGATCCAACACCATCATAATTTGCAGCCCCGCTTCAGCGACCAGTGATTCGGAGACACCAGTACTCCACCCTTTCGATGCAACAGCCCAATTACCTATCAACTTGAAGGCTTGAACCACATCACTGCCTATCGTAATTGAGACATCCAAGGTGTTCGCACATGAGCATGTCACTGTGTACCCTCGATGCCGGGGCTGATGCACCGCAACTCGCGTCGAAGGAGATCTGACCGGCAGCGCGATACGCAGGATAACCGGCAGATGCTTTTGTAGACCCCAAGCCCCGTTTCCCGGGAGGGACCCCGTCAGGGCTCGCGGTGGCTATGGGCTGCTCCAGGTCGATTCGCTCGCCCCTAGAGCCTCGTGGATCCGCAGCCTTCCAGCATGAAGAACTAGCGAAGAACGAGAAGAAAGATACAAGGGAGAGATAAAAAGTAGATGAACACGAAAAAGTAGTAGATGTGTTTATTCGATTGTGTGTTGTTTAATCGGCCGTCACCCCTTCGGTATATAAGAGGAGGCTGGACTTCCCGTGCAAGGAAAAGGCTTGGATTCACATCCAAAACCCTAGTCAAATTCGGATTGGTTTTGTCCGAACTTTCCAAAACTGTTCGGTTTAAACTGGCTGCACCTTGCGGGTCCTTTTTGTGGTGGTAAACGATCTCGGATGGAAACGAGCCGAAAAGCAATCTTGACAGTTTTGATGAGACGAAAAACTTTCATGTTGATCGTTTTTTTATTTGAGGCCATCTTCTAGGCCAAAACGGTCACGCAGAACACCTGTTCGCTCGCGCTACCCATCAGACCTATGTGTGGTGGGCGCGCCACATGTCGCCTCGTGACAGGGCTGCACTCCGATAGCTCTAACTTTTGCATACGAACTTGGATTGGGACGATTTTTATATCAAAATCGACTGTTTCGACGAGACACACACTCCGTGTAGAATGTTTTTCCAATCCGAGATCATATGAATAACTTTTGAGCCCATCTTCAACTCTCGTCTGATTGACTATCACAGCCTTCCAACCCAGCAAGTTTTCAATCCGAGTAAGCTTTCCACCGGCAATGTTTCTACCCGGCAAGCTTCACACCGGCAAGGTTTGTTACTCCAACAAAGGTTCCTCCCTGACAAGGTTTCTCCCCAGCAAGATTTCACACCGGTAAGCTTCCCACACCGGCGATCTTTCTGTGCCGGCAGCTTTCCAACGCCGGCAAGCTTTCACCGGAAAGATTTATCCCGGCCAAGGTTTCGCCCCGGCAATGCTGCTTATGATCGTGCCCACTTTTGAGCGTCAACACAAGGATCAAAGTTAATCCGGATGCCTTTGTCATTCTCACCTTCTTTTGGCTGCAGGTTGTATCGTTGATAATCAGGGGAGTTTGCTCCCGAACTCCTAGGGCTCGCCATGTAGACACAGTTTTCCATAGCAAACAGAGCCTCTCTGCCATCAAGGTCCTTGCCAACGGTGATCTCCTGGTTAATCGGATAATTGAGTCCGAGAAACAGAGATTGTGAACCAAGGCTGTTTACCCGCCTCCATTGTTGAGGAAATCGTTAACTGGTAGCTGCTCGGTCGGTTGGTGAGTAGGGGATTAATAGGCTAATCGGCAAGTTAATCGGCCATTTAATCAATTAATCGGATGATTTATCGGGTTATCGGCTACTCGGGGACCCTATGAGTAGGGATTAATCGGCAAGTTAACTTGTTAATCGGATGAATTCTTGAACAGGGCCCGCCTCCAACTAAAAAATCCTAAAGGCCCCAACAAGCTGGTATCCTGCTCATAGACGTAACAACCACTGTCCGGATACTCACGTATTACATGGTGCTTGTATACAGTGGGGTTTTTTGCAATATAACTTTTCCGGCTCATGTGTCCGAATGATCATCAGTCTTTTGCCATCGTCTGATCGAGCGAGGAACCAGTTGTGCTTCCTTGTTTTTGGCAAAGGTGGTGTGATTACAAAGGGCAATAACTGTAGGGACACTGCATCATATCAAAAAGGACAGGCATTGTTAATGTAAGATCAGTATTGTTCAGGGTATGAGTAGGATAATGCAAGAAACATCATTGATATGTCCCTGTTGGAACTGGGAGGAAAATACAGGGAAATGTATACTAGGTTTGAAAATATAGAAGTGCCATGCATGGTTATACTCATGTTATCTCGCAATCAATTCTTGACAGGAAACTACCTTGTCATGCATGTTATGTAATCATGTTCTGTCCTCAGAAACAAATTCTTCAAGGTAACTACCATGCATTGTTATATACTCGTGTTCTGTGGGCAAATTTTTTGTGAGGATATTATTCTAGCCATTGATTGCTGAAGGGCGAATATAGGTATGTACACATGGTATGCATTGCAGGATTTCACTACTTCCAAATATAGAGTTCTCCATGTGCACATTTACTTCCCTAATGTATGGTTAGATGAAACCAATAGTGTGGTGCATGTTCTACATCATGAAAATGAGGAAACTAACATGGCCATTGATACACACTCATATTTAGTAGTAGTATATATATTACTGTAAAATAAGGATAATATCCATATATTCCTAACTGAGGGAGTCCTGGATTAGGGGGTGTTCGGATGGCCGGACTATACCTTCAGCCGGACTCCTGGACTATGAAGATACAAGATTGAAGACTTCGTCCCGTGTCCGGAAGGGACTTTCCTTGGCGTGGAAGGCAAGCTTGGCGATACGGATATGCAGATCTCCTACCATTGTAACCGACTTTGTGTAACCCTAACCCTCTCCGGTGTCTATATAAACCGGAGGGTTTTAGTCCGTAGGACAACATACAACAACAATCATACCATAGGCTAGCTTCTAGGGTTTAGCCTCTCCGATCTCGTGGTAGATCTACTCTTGTACTACCCATATCATCAATATTAATCAAGCAGGACGTAGGGTTTTACCTCCATCGAGAGGGCCCGAACCTGGGTAAAACTTCGTGTCCCTTGCCTCCTGTTACCATCCGGCCTAGCATCACAGTTCGGGACCCCCTACCCGAGATCCGCCGGTTTTGACACCGACATTGGTGCTTTCATTGAGAGTTCCTCTGTGTCGTCGCCGTCAGGCTTGATGCTCCTACGATCATCAATGGCGAGCTAGTCCAGGGTGAGACCTTCCTCCCTGGACAGATCTTCGTCTTCGGCGGCTTCGCACTGCGGGCCAATTCACTTGGCCATTTGGAGCAGATCGAAAGCTATGCCCCTGGCCGTCAGGTCAGATTTGGAAGTTTAAACTACACGGCCGACATCCGCGGGGACTGATCTTCGACGGAATTCGAGCCACTGCCAAGCGCGCCGCACTGTCCTGACGAGCAGGACCTAGCCTCTACCACCGAACAGTGCCCTGGGAGGGCCGCACCCACATCGGCTTCGACCCTTAATTTGGAGCCAACTGCTCCGATCGAGGATGGGGGTGGGACGCCGTCGGGGCTGTGATCCCAACGGCGATCGAGCCGAACACCAGCCCGCACTCTGCGAGACTCGTGACTCCCAGGAGCCGGACTCCTCTCCGAACTCTGAACCCTCCGCGCCCCTGCCGATCGAATCCGATTGGGCGCTGATCATGGAGTTTACTGCTGCGGACATCTTTCATCACTTGCCTTTCGGCGATATTCTGAAGACACTAAAGTCTTTCTCTTTATCAGGAGATCCCTGGCCGGACTATGGTCAGCAAGGTTGGGATACGGACGATGAAGAAATTCAAAGCCCACCCACCACCCACTTTGTAGCCACTGTTGATGATTTAACCGACATGCTCGACTTTGACTCCGAAGACATCGACGGTATGGACGCCGACGAAGGAGACGATGAAGAACCAGCGCCTATTGGGCCCTGGAACGCCACCTCGTCATATGACGTATACATGGTGGACGCACCAAAAGATGACGACAAGGAGCGAAAGGACGCAGCGAAGGCTTGTTCCCTCGAAAAGCAGTCAAAGCAGCGACGCAAGCGCCGCCCCAAATCCTGCCTCGACAGAAATAGCGATCACACAGACCCAGCGCTGGAGCAGGGCGAACTGCTGCCGGACAACGGCAATCTGGATAATCAAACCGAACAAACAAATTCTACCAAGGACAATGGTCCGGACGACATAACGCCGCACAGGCACCCGGAGCAGCAGAATGCCCGTAAAAGGCTTGTTACCACCGCGAGGAGTCTTAAAAAGCAGAAGCAAAGGCTCAAGGCCGTGCAAGACACACTCCAAATCAGATGGAGTAAAATACTCAACACTGCAGCAAGGTACGGTGACAATCGCCCCTCCAAGAGGTATCCAAAGCGGAAGGTGCTACCCGAATTCGATGAGGAGGCCTCAGACCCCCGACAACCAAATATCAAAGCAGCCACCTGGTCGGATAGACGACCCCTCTACCAACACAGAGCGGCATACAACGCCGCTCACAATACAATACGCGACCCATGCGAGGGCTCGCACCCCAAAGGACGACACAACAAGATCCATCTACGGACCACGCAAGCGCGCCCTAGCATACAATGCAACACAACAAACATCCGAACAATGCGGTCACCCAGCTACAGGGGTGCCGCACACCCCCTATGTTTCACCGATGAGGTGCTGGACCATGGATTTCAAAGGGATTCAGGCCCGTAAACATAGAGGCATACGACGGAACAACATACCCTGGGGTCTGGATTGAGGGCTACATCCTTCATATCCATATGGCTCGAGAGATGATCTCCACGCCATCAACGTACTTACCCCTCAAGCTCAAAGGGCCAGCTCGTCACTGGCTCAAAGGCCTCCCCGAAAGCTCCATTGGAAGTTGGGAAGAGCTCGAAGACGCCTTTCGGGCAAATTTTCAAGGGACTTATGTCCGACCTCCGGATGCGGACGATTTGAGTCATATAACTCAACAGCCCGGAGAGTCAGCCCGAAAGCTTTGGAACAGGTTTCTTACTAAAAAGAACCAGATTGTCGACTGTCCGGACGCCGAAGCCTTGGCAGCTTTCAAGCATAGCGTCCGTGACGAATGGCTCGCCAGACACCTCGGCCAAAATAAGCCGAGAACGATGGCCGCATTAACAAACCTCATGACCCGCTTTTGCGCGGGTGAGGAGCTGGCTAGCCAGATGCAGCACCAGCGACCCCAGTACATCTGAAGTTAGAGATGGAAACGGGAAATCATGGGCGCAACAGCAATAACAAATGCCGGAATAAAGAAGACAACGAAGGGCACGACAGTAAATGCCAGATTCAAAAGCTCTCGGCCAGGTCAAAAGCCGCCCCCTAAAGGCACCAGGGATGAACTGTCCAGCCTCAACAAAATTCTGGACCAAGTATGTCAGATCCATAGTACCCCTGGTAAACCTGCTAATCATACCCACAGAGAATGTTGGGTCTTCAAGCAGTCCGGCAAGCTCAACGCCGTACACAAGGGGGAGGATACACCAAGTGAAGACGAGGACGAGCCTCCCAAGCAAGACACGGGGAACAAAAGAAATTTCCACCAGAAGTCAAAACAGTAAACGTGTTACACGTGATCAAGGGAAAAAAACAACGGCACTCCCAGGAAAATATACCCAAGTGCCTGTCACCGCGAAGTCCTGCCACTGGTCATCTCAACCGATCACTTTCGACCATCGCGATTACTCAGCAAGTATCCGACACGCAGGATGGGCTGCCCTGGTATTAGACCCAGTAATTGGCGGATATCACTTCACACGAGTCTTGATGGACGGCGCAGTAGCCTAAACCTAATATATCAGGATACAATCCGCGGGATGGGGTTAGACCCAACACAAATTCGCCATAGCAATACTACCTTTAAAGGAGTAACGCCAGGCCCAGGGGCTCGTTGTACGGGCTCCCTCCTACTACAAGTTATATTCGGCTCCCCCGATAACTTCCGTCGCGAGCATTTAACTTTCCACATCGCTCCGTTTCAAAGTGGCTATCAAGCACTGCTCGGACGCGAAGCTTTCGCTCGCTTTAATGCAATACCACACTACGCCTCCCTCACACTCAAGATGCCCGGTCCACGTGGCATCATTACAGTGCACGGAAATATCAAGCGATCTCTGCGCACGAAGAGAGTGAGGCTGCCTTGGCAGCCGCACACTAAAGGCGCCCGGACCAGCGAAAGCATCCAATAGGTCGTCAAGACCTCAGACACAACTAATCGAGTCCGGCGCTGCTACTTATACCGAATAAATGGTCACACCCCTATTTGTCAATACAAGGGGCTCAACACGCGCAGACAAGTGGCAATTTCTTCTCATCTTGAATTATACATGGTTTCTTTAAAACTATCTTTTTGCACGACAACTTTTTCACCTAAATTCCTCTCTTTTACAGACGATCATCGTGCTACACCCGTCCAGGATACGGCACAACGGAGACACAGGCGCAGACGTGCAGCAGGGACCCGCTCCAAGGATTCTTTTTAGATTAAGACCCTGCGTAAACCTTTTTTACTGTCTCTTGTTGATACATATCCACCGTTGAGAAGGATGCTGACGTCTTGGCATGTGGCCAGCCAGAACAATGCACGTACCTGGACACAAGGGGCTTCTTACAAAGGCCATTATTTAGGCCCGGTTTATACCACAAAGACCGAATACCTTAGGGAGTGTTCGGCGTCGCGAGTTTGGCCCTATATGCATCAGCTCCGAATCATTGTCTTTGGTCAAATGTTGGGTTTGCCCGGCTCCTGTGTTTTGGTGCCTTACGTTCCGCTTTACCGGCTAAGGTAGCACCAGGAGAACTACTGCGATTGTGCCCTGGTTCATCCGGACGAGCACCTCAGTAGAGAAAGCCGAAAACTGACTGTCATGATATAGCGTGAGACTGGTCAACCACTCGATGACCTGTTGGGAATGTTAGAATTCCTCCGCCTTAACGAAGGGCCGTTTTCCAGCCAGGCATGTACGCACCCCGAGATCGGGAGAGTGCGGAGCCACCAGGGGCTATCTAGTAGCCCCACTGTCAAACTCCTATGGCTAAGTGAAAGTGCTAAAGCATTATAGTCCGGTTGCCTCGCTCGCTCCGCTATCACCTCCTTAATAGGACCAAGACGTTGGGTTAAGTGTGAACGTGTTTTTGCGAGCACCTCCATTATATGCGTGAGGGTTGAAGCCGACGGCTGCAATCTTTCAGGTTATACACATGTATACATAAACGGCCGCCCAGGAGGCATCATATTACTTTCAGGCAAAAGTATAAAAATAGCCTTATAAAAATTTATAAAAGCATTTCGCTTACAATGAGATTACATATCACTCAAACATAATATTTTTTGAGCACTGGGTCTCTATCAAACGAGCACCCTCAAGAACTTCTTCAAAGTAGTGCTCAGCAGCCTTCGACCTATGGCCGACCCGCGCTGCAATAGTGGTAGCATCCATCTCCGCCCAGTATGCTTTAACACGGGCAAAGGCCATCCGTGCGCCCTCTATGCACGCCGACCTCTTCATCGCATTAATGCGCGGCACCACGTCAAGGAACTGCTGCACCAAGCTGAAATAGCTGTTCGGTTTTGACCTTTCCGGCCATAGCTGATCCACAACAGACCTCATGGAGAGTCCGGACAACCTATTTAGTTCGGCCCATTCGGCTAATTGGTCAGTCAATGAAAGCGGACGCTCGGGAGAATGGAATTGTCTCCAAAACAGCTGGTCTACTTCACGGTCCGTCTGACCCTGGAAATACTTGGCCGCAT
Organism: Triticum urartu; assembly: GCF_003073215.2. Classification (NCBI taxonomy): domain Eukaryota; kingdom Viridiplantae; phylum Streptophyta; class Magnoliopsida; order Poales; family Poaceae; genus Triticum; species Triticum urartu. The sequence goes on from NC_053026.1 coordinate 350,063,295, forward strand.
CGGCAGCGCTCGCCGCCAAATCCATATATACATCCTCCGAACTCCACAGCCGATCCAGAGGGGCATACCGTGGATCTCCGAACTTCCTCCGCAACATAAAGGATTTCCCAGCTACAATATCCCCGGCTTCCCGCAGCTCCTCCTTCTTTGCCCTCATAGCAGAGCGGAGGTCTTTCTCTCGCAGCAGCCTTCTCAAGGTCCGATGCCTTCGCTTGGTTTTCCTTTTCAAGAACCCGGCAACGGTCGGCGGCGGCTTTTAATTCTATGGCCATCTTGGCCATCTTGTCTCGGCTCTCGCCATGCGCGGCCTTCTCGGCTTGCAACTCTTCGGCCGCCTTCAAAGCAGCCGCATTACCCAACCTCGCTTGTTCCTTGGCTCGGGCAAGTTCTGCCCGCAAGGCTTCAACAGTGGCAGCTCCATCTGCAGTCACAACATATTAAAGATACTGGCATCATGCTGCTCTTCCTATGTGGCGTTTACCAGATAATGACACTTACCCTGTGCCTCGTCAAGCCTTTTGTTAACAAGCTCGATGTCGGCGTCTGCCGCATCCAACTGCCGTTCTAAATGGGCAAACTCGCTAGTCCGGCTAGCCACCGGAGCTTCCATCACCTGCACATAGAGGCAGTATGGTTATTACCTGGGAATATGATCCTCTGTTCGTCGTCGTTTCCGAACAACCAGAGTCTCAGGGGCTACTATCTACACAGGGCACACCTAGCATGTGCAGGACTATCATACATTCTTTTACGTACCTCAAAGCCTGTCAGTAGACTCATAAAAGCTTCATGCAATCCGCTTTCGGCGGACGATATTCTCTCCATCACCGTATTCATCAGCACACGGTGTTCATCTGAGATGGCCGCTCGCCCCACCAACTCCCTCAGAACATCCGATCGCACACTAGACGGTGCCGGACTCTTTTGTCTGCTCTCTTCGGGAGCCGGACACTGGGAGCTTCGGGGGTCAATGGGATTATCTTCTGGCCTCACCGGACTCGGAGAGGCCCTCCGCGACGACACTTCAGGGTCGCCCGCTTCCGGAGCGGAGGAGTCCGGAGGAGGCGTTTCGCTCTCCATCATCTCTGGAAGAAGATCCCCCGAAGACGAGCTCATTTGAGAGGGGCTAAGGCCCGAACTGCAAAGATATATGCGGTGGTTATTTTCTCAGAAGAAAAAGATGGCATATCTGTACTATTAAAGTATTTCGGGTCACTTACGACTCGCGGGAGAATTGATCCCCCCGCGGACTTTGTGCGGCAACAGCGCCCCAAGGTAGGACCCTCTGTGGGAGACTTCTTCTCCCGTTTGGAAGCTTCGGCTTCCGAATCCCCGGGCGCAGTCCTTTTCCTCTTCTGGTCGTCTTCCTTCATGGAGACGCTCGCTCCCTCGGTTAGAATGGGCAGCGTTGGGGGCCCGCGTCCGCCCGTATTATCCTCCACAGTATCTTCCTTCAAGGGCTCCGGGCAAGGTGCGGTCTGGAGCATCTTTTCCAATACCGGATTTTCCAAACCCTCAGGGAGGGGGGCCGAACACCGAATCAACTTCGCCTTTGTTAGCCAGTCCTGGTCAAAAAGCGAACTCTCAGAAATAACTTCGTAACAAAGGAGAGATAGTATGTTCGGCCGGAAGATGCCTTACCTGTTCGGCGGCGCGGTTACTACTCAGGCCCACGTCCTCGGTGATTTCCGGACACTCCACCTGAGGTCCGAAGAATGACTTGTACATCTCCTCATGCGTCAGGCGAGAAAATGACACGGGTCGAGAGAGGCCGGCGTTTGCAAGGCTGGACTTGACGAACCAGCATAACTTGTATTACCGCAACCAAACTGAAATCTCCATTGAAGAGATCTCGAATGCGGCTTTGCAGTATAGGCACGTCCTTGGCTGGACCCCAGCTCAGACCTCTGCTGATCCATGACATCAGTTGTGGTGGAGGGCCCGAGCGGAAAACAGGGGCGGCCGCCCACTTGGCACTTCTAGGAGCCGTGATGTAGAACCACTCCTGTTGCCACAATTCAGACACCTCTGGATGGAACCTTTGGGCCACGGGCTCCCGTCATCTTGCGCATGTTGCCCCTCGATCATCTTCGGCTTTACTTCAAAGGTCTTGAGCCATAGGCCGAAGTGAGGGGTAACCCGGAGGAAGGCCTCGCACACGACAATAAATGTCGTGATATGAAGAAAGGAGTCCGAAGCTAGATCATGGAAGTCTAGTCCATAATAAAACATCAAACCCCTGACGAAAGGATCCAGAACAAGGCCTAGTCCTCGGAGGAAGTGGGAGACGAACACGACGTTCTCGTTGGGTTCGGGTGTGGGGACGGCCAGCCCTCGGGGAGGCAGCCGATGCAATATCTCGGCGGTCAGATATCTGGCCTCCCTCAACTTTTTGATGTCTTCTTCCGTGAAGGAGGAAGGCACCCATCGGCCGTGAAGGCTAGATTCGGACATGACTGAAGGTTCGGAGTAGCTGACCTGAACTTTGGGCGTTTGAGCTTGAGGTGGGGGAAGGATTCGATTGAGCACGGGAGGGAAAATTAAAAGCCTTGTCCCTTTATAAAGAGGGTGAATATCAAGCGTCCTCTCCGTGTCTGTTTGGACTTGCCTATAATCTAGGAGTCCTAGAAGCGGTTGGGTTACCCACGCCCGTATTGATGAGAATCCCGGAATAAGGGGACACGATCTCTGCTTTGAACAAGACGTGCCAAGGAAACCGCCTCGCATGACGCGCTGAGGTGGGATAATAAACGACTCGGATAAAGGCTTGGCCGTGGTGTGTCACACTATGGAATACGTCCAGCAGATTAGATTTGTGTAAATATTATTCTCTCTATGGCAATATGTGGAAACTTATTTTGCAGAGCCGGACACTATCTTTGTGTTCAAAATCTTCTATGAAGTACTTGGAGGAGGAACCCGCCTTGCAATGCCGAAGACAATCTGCGCGCCGGACTCGTCGTCATTGAAGCCTGGTTCAGGGGCTACTGAGGGAGTCCTGGATTAGGGGGTGTCCGGATGGCCGGACTATACCTTCAGCCGGACTCCTGGACTATGAAGATACAAGATTGAAGACTTCGTCCCGTGTCCGGAAGGGACTTTCCTTGGCGTGGAAGGCAAGCTTGGCGATACGGATATGCAGATCTCCTACCATTGTAACCGACTTTGTGTAACCCTAACCCTCTCCGGTGTCTATATAAACCGGAGGGTTTTAGTCCGTAGGACAACATACACAACAACAATCATACCATAGGCTAGCTTCTAGGGTTTAGCCTCTCCGATCTCGTGGTAGATCTACTCTTGTACTACCCATATCATCAATATTAATCAAGCAGGACGTAGGGTTTTACCTCCATCAAGAGGGCCCGAACCTGGGTAAAACTTCGTGTCCCTTGCCTCCTGTTACCATCCGGCCTAGACGCACAGTTCGGGACCCCACTGTTACCATCTGGCCTAGACGCACAGTTCGGGACCCACTACCCGAGATCCGCCGGTTTTGACGCTGATACTAACCGTTTGATTATTCAGGGTACAAATTGGCTGTAATGACATGGTCACAATCGCATGAATTAACTCATTCCAAATATAGCTGATTTATGGCGTCTCTAATACATTGCCAGAGTTCTACTCTAATTCTGCTCAAACAGGGATATGCCAATCATCACAAAAATTTCAAACAGTGTCATGGCGTCATCATTAACATGAGATAGAAACAACTTCCACGCGTCGTCCCAGCAATACGTGGTGCCATCTGCTTTGTCGATCGCGTAGATGATGCCATTGTGTTCAATAGCATCACAGAAGTGTGTATCAGCTTTGACGATGATCCACTGCGAGCCAAGTTGTCTCTAGCTAAAGAAGGCACCGGCGTAAAGATAGGCGAGTCCGCGGTCGAACAAGGCAATTAGCTTGAAGTCTGCGTAATTCGCATGTCGTGTGGGCACTTGGCAGATTACAATCTTCTGCAAAACAAGTTCCGTCCAACTGATGTAGTAATCTAGATGACTTGGACCGTGATGGTAATACTCTATATAATCCAACGGAGGAAGGATAATCTCATGGGAGGTTTGGAAGTTCACGAGCACCAACTTTTTACCGTCTTCTCCGAAGGCAGCCATCCAATGGGAGTTCATGTCGACCCAGTACATACCTGCCAAGAAGTTTCGGGCAATGGTGATTGGATTGATGTCGAGGGAAATGATGTACGACGACCCACTACATACCTGCGAAGAAGTTTCGGCTAATGGAGGTCGGATTGAAGTCGAGGGGCATCATGCACGCCTCCGTATCATGGTGAGCCAATCTCGCAAGACCAGATAACATCAAGCAGGGTGTCTTGAAAAGCTTAGGCCTCGCTTCGACGATGGCCGTGTGCATGTCCCTCGAGCATGCAGCCAGCTGCAGGGTGCTCAACATATCCATACACGAACAATAGAGGTCGAGGATGTCACTGGGGAGATTGCTCCAATCGCGGCTCATATGGATGCTGCGCGGTTCGCGTTCGGCCATGGTGGAGTTTGGAAGGGGGCTTGATTTACGGGGGAGAAGGATGTCGGTGCTGGAGCGGCTAGCGAGGGAATAGTGGTACTGAGGGAGGCGAGTGAGGCAACGGTACACGGGGGCATAGTGAGATGGAGACGGAGACGGAGACGGAGAAAGTGATGCAGATGGAGTGGTGCTATGGGAGCGGAGAGGGAGACGAGGCGAGGCGAGGCACCAATGTGCTGTACAGCGGCGGTGACAGACTGCACAGTGCATAGGGTGAGGCTGACTTTGGTAACCCGAACACGCCGCCTGGACTAGTGTCAGGCACAGGGTGTTGTCACTTCACTGTGAGGACCGGATGAATAGTATTTTGACCATCAAGTGTACCACAGTTGAACTACTACTACTACTAGTAGGAACATGAGCACTCCAGTATTGTATAGCGGAAATAGGTCTCCCGTGCTAGCATGCCTGTTCACTTCATCGTTCAGGTATCATCCATATTGCAAGTAGAACCAAATTCTCGTGCATGCCCAATCAACGCCCTGCCGCGATGCATGCAGTGGTCGTTCTGGTGCATCAAGGACGGCATGTAGATCGTTCCACACTTGAGAAGAGGAAAAATGGAAAGGTAGAACGCGGCAGCAGAGGAAGAGAACGCTGGCTAACGAGGCTGGGAGGGGATCGAGCAGGAAGTTAATGCTCCACGCCTAAAGGTTTTGGGAAAACCTGTTTTTCATAAGGAGACTTATACTCACCTAAACGGAGGGAGTATTCCTTAACCAGAGAATGTTGTGTCTCCCACTCACGCGCTCAAAAAAAAAACTACGGCACATTTTTCTGTTTGCATGCATAGGTCCCACCTATCAGGAAGGATGGGCACGTACACGAATAGGTACGACTCATCAGTCTACCCGCATAGCCTTTTCGTTTAGTCTACCTAGCCGTCTAATCAACTGCCTACACGCCACTTCTCCCATTTACTTCTCCATCGGGAACCGATTCTCCTCGGCTTCTTCACCTCCCCTTCGTCTTCATTTGCATCCAAACCCCGTACATATGAAAGCTAATCTCCACTCGCACCGAGCCTAACCCGTGAAACAGTGGGCAGGGGAGAATGAGGAAATGGACGCGGAAGTAGTCTTTAGAATGCATTTACTACGTGATCAAACTCATCTTACCTGCTCATCGGAGGAAATCCGAGTGCCCCTCAACGTCGGCATCTCAAGGGGCGTCAACTTGCAACTACGGCCACGCCGCGCAGGAGAGACCCCCAAGGAAACATCCTCGTGCATTCCACAGAACATCAAGATGCATTTGTATGAGTAGTTTATCTTGTGATAGAAAAGGATGAACCAGGGAAGGCCTCTAGAGATAGAGATGGACACTACTACTACCAATGTGCTAGCCCATGCGTTGCAATGGATCCAAAGTAGTAGAATAATACTTGTTCACGTGCTTGAAATATAAACACTCTAGTTTTGATATACATGTGTCAGCAGACATGACAGCTTGTCCATGGAAGTTGAACCTGTCGGATTTCGGGTTCCGGCAGACCCTTGAGGTTCGAACACTGGGGTGCGCGCGGAGATCTCTCCCATACCAATCTACGTCCGATCCTCTCGTGCGAACTAAGATGAAAATGATGGACAACACAAGGAACACGAGGTTTATACTGGTTCGGGCCACCGTTGTGGTGTAATACCCTACTCCAGTGTGTGGTGTGATGGATTGCCTCTGGGGCTGATGATGGACAGTACAAGGGAAGAACAGCCTCGCGAGGGGCGTTCTTGAGCTGGTGCGGTGTGTTCTACTTAGTCTCTACTGGGTTTCTTCTCTCTCTCGTCTCCTTCTGCTGCTACCCCTCTCTTTTCTCTGTCCCTCTTTGTGGAGGCTAGCTCAATTTATAGAGGCCCTGGGCCTCTCCCCGAATAATTGAGCGGGAAGGGCGCCAACAATTGGCCATTTTGAAGGGGAACATCTAGTACAAGCTATCCTGACCAAAGGTGGTCTTCGGCTTCCAAAAGCACTGGTGATGACGCCGTCTTGGGCTCCACGGTGACCTCCGTCCGGCCGTCCGGCTGGTCTTGGTCTCGTTGCACCGGAATGGTAACCTTTGCCTGATACATTGGCCTATGCTTGCCCTCTTTGCACCAAAGGGGAAACAAGGACCCTACGCAGGCCGACACCCGCCTGGCCTTGATCGTCATGGCTTGCGTCATGGGATCCTAGCGAGGTACCCTTGCATTGATCTCTCCACCTCCTCACGAGCCTGCCTGATTAGGCCGCTCTCGAGGAAGCTTCCTGTCGTCCGCCCCACGAGGCTTGGCCCCTCGCGAGGGTCTTGAGCTTGGGCTGATGAAGATGGGCCGCACTGGGCCCCCACCCGAGCCACGCCGCAGGCCGCAGGCAGGCAAGTCTGGGGACCCCCATTCCCAGAACGCCAACAGTAGCCCCCGGGCCCAAGGCGCACGCGGGCTTGGCTTAGCAGAGAAGCGAAGGGGCAAGCCCGAAGCGCCGCGGGCCCTAACAGCCTGCGGCCTTGGGCGCCGTGTGGCGGTTGATTGGACGTGGGCGTCTGCACTTCGAACGACGCCTCGACAACTGCACGACTGACAAAAAGGGGGTGCCCAGGCCAGGCTTACTTGCCCTGCTCTTGTCCGTCTTGCCCTAGATCCCCTTTCACGCTTTCCTCCCTCTTGCTCCTGAAATCCTCCAGATCCGTCTCAATCCTTCGCATCCGGCACGCCATGGCGACTCGCAAGTCCCCGGCTGATGCTTGGTACTCGCCGGCCCTGGATTCCCCGAATTTGTCGGAGAAGAACCTCGCCCTCGCGCGCCTGATGACGGTGGCGCAGGGCAGCGAGGGGGCGACTGTGCTCAAGGTCAGCTCTGACTAGCCTGAGGGCAAGGGGAGCACCTTCTACCCGTTCTTCGTGAGCGCCATTGTCGCCGTCTGGTGCCTCCTTTCTCTGAGTTCTACCATGCCGTTCTCCGCCAATACAACTTGCAGGCCCTGCATCTCCACCCCAACTCTTTCCTTCTCCTGGCGATTTTCGCCTACTATTGCGAGGCTCATGTTGGTGTGAAGCCCTCGGTGGCCTTGCTACGCCACTTTTTCTCCCTCCGGGTTTCTGGCGCTCAGTCTCTGCATGCGCGAGCTTCATTGCATATTCCAGCTCCAACGCCATCTCGAAGCCTGGGAAGAGGATCGAAGGCTACCGGAGCAAGTGGGTAATGATGGATGTCGGGCGCCTCCACCCTCGTCTGGTATTGCCCACAGGGCAACCTAAGTCCGTTGACGCATGGTCCCGCGCGGAGCTCGTCGACCCTCGCGCGAAGGCGGTGTTGAGGAGGATGAACGCGAACCTGAGGCCAAGCAACTTGGGGGTGGCGAAGCTGACCGGGGCCACGTTCCCGAGGGAGTTCCTGGAGCACCGGGTGGCTCCGCTCCAGGAGCACTCACTCCCACTGTGGAGGATTGGAGGAGCAGAAGCCGCCCTGTGCCTGAGCTCCGAGGCCCTGACAGACGAGGATCTGACTGCGGCCCTCCATTCCTTTGTTGGGGGAGACGTGGCGAGCCCGGTGGGCGCCCCCATCCCCCTGTTCCTTTGTGACAACTGGGAGCAGGTGGTGAACGCCATGCCCACCTTCAACGGTGAGGGGCTGGTGCCCGCGGCAGCTCCCGACGATCTGGCGGTCCTGGCGACGGTGAACTTGTCCTCCGACAGCTCCAGCGGGGGAAAGGGGGAAGAAGAGGCGGAGGAGGAAGCGTCCGACTCGGAGGAGACTAGCGAGGATTGGGGGGAGTCCTTCCCTCGGCACAGGTCCCAGGCCCTTCGCTCCATGCCGGACGACGATGAGGCCAGCGCCAGGCGAGGAAGGGAGGGCTCTTCCTCGGTCACGAGGAAGGGCAGGTCGAGCCTGGTTCCCCCAGGGTCTGCTCTGGTCCCTGAGGGGTCCAACACCAGCTCCATCCCTCCTGACGCGCCTTCTGCTTCCGGGCCCCCCAAGGCGGACCCTCGCTGCAGGCTCTCGGGCTTCAAGTTTGGTCGGAGGTTGCTTGAGTCCATGGTCGACGTCCAGTAAGTGCTCGATTCGTGCTCTGCTTGGTTTCTGCCACCGAGGCTTGACGTTTGCGCTCTTTTACCAAGCCGACACCTGCGGCCAAGAGGTTGAAAGAGGCTTCTGCGGCCCCGCTTGGGGCGAATCCGTCTGCCGGGGCAACGCCATCGGCTGTTGGGGCAGAGGATGGCGAGGCCCGCGCCTCTCTGACCCAACCGCCCTCGCTAGGCCAACTGGGGCACCCCGGCGAGGAGTCAGCCCCCGTGGCCCCGCTGGACCTGGAGTCGACTGCGCCCGACGCTGCGGCCGTGGCGGCCAAGGCTCAGGAGGTCCCCTCCTGCCAAGCCGTGGTCACGCTGCCATCTTCTCTGCCTGCTCCACAGGTTGTTGTCTCTTCTGCTCCCTCCGCCGCTGTCCTGGACCAGGTTGCCAATGAGCTGAGCCAACTGCGGGAGGATCTCCTGAGCGCGGACCCTCGTCTGGTGGCCGGGCGCCTAGAGTTGGCCTCTGGCTGGGCCCGTTCTGCTGCTTCCGTCCGAGCGATGCTGAGCCAGGCCGTGTCGTCCTCCGACGAGGAGAAGCGGGCCGCTAACCAAGCCAAGGCTGCTCGCGACGCTGCCCTGGGTGACGCTACAACTGCCTAGGGCCGCTGCAAGACGCTTGAGGCCGAGCTGCAAGGCCTGCACGACAAGCTCGCTAAGGAGATGCACAACCGCCAGGAGAAGGAGAAGGAGATGAAGGCTAGGGAGGCCGCCGCCAAGGACCAGGACACCATGCTTGATGACCGCCACAGCCGACTGGAGACAGTGGAGCGGTCGCTGAAGGCGGAGAGGACCGAGCTGGACGCCAAGGCGAAGGTCCTGACGGAGGACCGGGTGGCCTTCGCGAAGCTGGAGAAGAAGGCTCGTGGCATACTAAAGACGCTGTATGAGAGCGGCCTGGAGGAGTCGTTGGCTGGTGCAGAGGACGGCCCCGCCAAGCTGCTCCCCTTCCTGGTTGATGCGCTTGAGGACGTCGCAGACGGCCTTGGCCCCATGGTCGAGGCCCAGGCGCGTGCCCTGTCTTCTGCGGCGCTGACGCTTGTCCTCAGCCATGTCTACCTGCGCGACCCCAACGTCGACTCCGACAGCCTGCTAGAGCCCGTGAGCGACGACCGTGCCGCTGCCGCCGCTGAGGCCGTGAGAGGCCGAGCCGAGGTTTTACTGGGGAAGTTCCGCTCCCCCAACGTCGTGCCCGGGCGCGGTGCCGCCAGCCTCGCGACCTCGAGAGGCAAAGCCGTCCAGCGTGACTCCACCACCGGTGACGGTGTTACTGGGAGTGATCCCTTCGCGACTTCCATCCTGTTTTATTCCTGCACATGCACCATGCCTCGCGGGGGCGTTTAAACTTGTGTTTGGCGTTGTGGAACAATCTTATGGCTTGTAATATTTGCTTTGAATTTCCTGGAATTTGCATTTTCCTCTCCTACTTGCTTACGCTCCGCGTCGGCAGGTCCCGGCCCCACGCGTACCTCACCCAGCGTTACCCCCAACCGGAAACCATGGACGGGACTAAGGAGTGAGGGGCTACGTGTCAAGTTAGGCTCCTGAGTCGCGATGCTGAGGAGTCCCCCTTGACGCCCGAGCAACAAGTAGGGAAGGGGGAGCGAGGAGTGGATTGATCGTTCTACGTCGGCAGGGCCCGGCCCCACGCGTACTTCACCCAGCGTTAGCCCCAACCGGAAACCATGGACAGGACTAAGGAGTGAGGGGCTACGTGGCAAGTTAGGCTCCTGAGTTGCGATGCTCAGAAGTCCCCCTTGACGCTCAAACGGGTTTTGTACCTTGGCTCCGCTCTGGGAGTGGCACGCAACGACCAGGTCCAAGGGACCTGGCTGGGTGGCGCGCGCTCGGGCGAGGCCCGGGCGTAGCTCCCGTGTCCAGCCCCCTCGTGCGGCACTCCCGAGGGGAGGAGTTGCGATGGTGCCAGACACTGAGCTCTGGGCTCCTTGAGGTTGGTACAGACGTGGGCCGCCCTTAGTTGTTTATCACCAGCGCGGAGCATAGCGCTTCCGTATGTGTACGGGCATAGCCGCTCCTCGGCAGTGTCGTCAGCCAGCGCGGAGCATGGTGCTTCCACTGGTGCGTGGGAGGGGGCTCCCCTCTGGGAGGAGCCCCCGGGGCGTGTACAGCCCTGCCCTGACATGTGGCTGACATGGTAGGGCTAGGAGAGGTGTATTTGGGCACCTGTGAGCCAGCACGGGACTCACGAGGCCCTACCTCGAGGCGGGTTGCGCCTGGCTCTGGGCCTTTATGAATTGGTGTGTTCCTGCAGGGTTGTTAGAATGCAAATGCTCTACGTCCTCAGGTCCCGGTCCTCGAGCATGCTCAGCCGCCGCTGGTATGACAGGTCGCGATGCCGTGGGTCAAGGCCAGGGGGTGAGGGCTGGAGAGCCAGTTAGAGCCCATGAGTCGCGATGCTCAGGCGCCCCCCCTTTTAGCATGCAAGCGCTTTGCATGACGACAAGCAGTAGGTGATAATTATGGGAATCAGATTAAACGTGAAAGAACAACTTCATCCTAAGGTAAATGCTGGAAAAGCAAATCTCGCTGGGTCGGGCCCGAGCGGCGTGGGGATGATGCAGCCCGAGGGGCGCCCCCAACAAGGTAAATAAAGAGCATAACCAAAACGGATACATCGGGGACGGACCCACGCGGCCTGGGAATGGTGCAGCCCTGTGGGCGCTCCCAGCTGAAAGTAGAACTCTGAAAGATGTCACCCGGTGCTGTTGAAGATGAAGTGATGCTGAGGAAGTGAGCGATGCGCGGTGAAGACGTCGGCCCTCATGAGCCCCCAGGCCCAGGGGCCTCGGGAGGCTCCGGTGGCACGTGCAAGTCTTCGGGGACCATCACCACCTCCGCCAGGACCGCGCGATGCCTGACCTCTTGAGCCTCCAGAATGCTCCTCAACAGGCGCTGATGTGCGGCGACCGCGCTCGGCAGGCCGAAGGGCATGCGAACGTAGCTGTGAGGTGGTCCCTCGCAGCGCCCTACGGCCGAAGGCCATAGGCGCCTCTGGGACGCAGCTCGGTTGAGCCCTGGTACGTCGACGCAGACGCGCAGTCCTCCATCCTCGCCTGGGTGTGGGGCCACGGTAGGTAAGCGGCGGCTGCCGCGCATGACTCTGGACTCTTGTAGCTCATGGGTGTTCCTTGCGATGAACTCCTGGGGGTTTGGTCTCCTTTGACTTGTACCTTCCTGAGGGAAGCGTGCTTGAAAGAACCCCTCCAAGTGGTGCCCGAGCGCCTCCCCCGTGGCCTTGGCAAGGTCAGCGGCTCTCCAAGAGAGAGCCCCCGAGCCCTGCCTGAGGAGGGCACCGGGTGCGCCTTCCTATGCGTGAGAGGGTGGCGCTCCCACTACTAGGAAAAGGCCTACTAATGGCGCACCGGTTTTGCCTACTAATGGCACACCACCGGTGCGCCATTAGTATCATGCCACTAGAATTTTTTACTAATGGCGCACCACTGGTGCACCATTAGTATCTGGTATGGTAATGGCGCACCAGGCAGTGCGCCATTAGTTTTGCCCACGGTGCGCTACTAGTGTCTGCTATACTAATGGCGCACCACATGGTAGTGCGCCATTAGTAACAATTTTTTAATTTTTTTTCTTAATCTCAGGTCACTATTTCACCTATGAGATATCCAACACATATATATACAACAAGCATCCATATAACAATCATAGCCAACACACAAGTTCCATCATATATACATACATAGCCAACACACAAGTTCCATCATATATACATACATAGCCAACACATAGTTCCATCGTTACATATTACAAAAGTTTCACATTGTTCATCCAACACCGTTATCCATCAATTTCCAAAAGTTTCACATTGATACAAAATAAAAACAAAAATGGAAAAGAAGCACTCCATCCATGCAAGCTTCCGTGAATTAAATCAAATCTGCAAAATGATAAACAAGAAGTTAGAAGAAGAAAAAGAAGAAGACTAGAAGAATACTAGAAGAAGAAGAACACTAGAAGAAGAATAAGAAGAATTTTGGAAAAGAAGAAGAATAAGAAGAAGACTATAAGCTTATTATGTAAACTTGTTCATTTTGTGCTAACATAAGTTATTTTGGAGCTAACCTATAGGAAACTAAGCATATAATCTCTAAGTTAGTATATTAGAGCCAACTTAGGTAAAATGAAGCTAACCTATGTCATTTTGGAAAAGAAGAAGAATAAGAAAAAGACTATAAGCTTATTATGTAAACTTGATCATTTTGTGCTAACATAAGTTATTTTGGAGCTAACCTATAGGAAACTAAGCATATAAGCTCTAAGTTAGCATATTAGAGCCAACTTAGGTAATATGAAGCTAACCTATAGGAAACTAAGCATATTAGAGATAACATAGGTAACTAAGTATATATTTATCATTTTGGAGATCTGACATACCTGACAGAGTTCAGTTCTCATGCATTGTTCTTCTCCTTCTCCTTCCTCAGCCTGACGCGCCAAGAGCGGCGAGGCGGTGGAGGCAGTGGGATGTAGTCTTCTACCTCAATTGGCATGGTCATGTCGCCCAGCTGTGGGATCGCCGGCGCCACCACCGGTGCGTGGTCATTGTCAGGCACCACCACCATCGCGAGGCCACCTTCAGGCACGACCATCGCTAGATCATCCTCAGCCACCTCCATCTCTTGCCCATGGTCAGCCACCACCATCTCTTGCCCATGGTCAGCCACCACCATCTCTTGCCCTTGGTCAGCCACCACCAGCGCTAGGTCATCCTCAGCCTGATGCCCATCGTCATCCTGCAGCTCCTCATCCCCACTCTGCTCCTCTTCTCCCGCACTCCAGTCCGGATCATCCTTCTTGTTGTCTATGCTGCTGCCAGAATTGCTGCTGCTTTCGCTACAGCCAGAATCGCTGCTGCTTTCGCTACAGCCATAGTCGCTGCTGCTTTGGCTGTAGCCAGTGTCGCTGCTGCTGCTCCCATTACCTATCCAAATGCAACAATGACCGTTAACAATCGATGTGAGACAAAGCCAAATGTAGAGGAATAAGAAGAGGCAGAACGTACCAGCATCATCATCGTCAGCGTAGCGCATGCGACACATAGCCGCGTTGAACACCTTCATGATGAGCATGGTGGCGTCGTCGTCGTACCTGAAAAGAAGGAAGTACCCCAGCCGCAGGTCGTAGGCACGGTAGAACTTCTCCCACCCACGAGACAAATACATGTGGCCCTCCTTGATCACCAACTCCACATCCCACTGCCTGCGAAACCCGCTGTTGGCATATCGCAGCTTCACATTATTTGGCGGATCTTCACCCATCAGCATGTTCATAAAACTATCAGGCAGCCTCTGAAGTTTGGGACAATGAGTGATGTAGCAAACAACAGATATCATAATGAGATGGGTGAAGGGGAGATCTCTCGTTTTATATACCTGTGTCATGGATGATACTGAAGTCCCAAGTATGATAGTGAAGAACTCGGAAGCATCCAACTCGTACTGCGGTGTCGCAGAGCGGCGGTGGCAGCTTCCCGCCATCTCTGATAAGCAGCAGAAGAGACCAATTAGTATCCTTACAACAGATCATAAAACATGCATGATAACAGGCATTAGTCGCAAGTACCCCATATGTCCTATTTTTAGCAAAGTCATGCTAAAATTCACGGAAAATTTCAGCATGACCTTTGCTGAAAATAGGACATATGGAGTACCCGAATTTGCCGGAACGGAAGTTAATCGACATTCCGGCAAACTCAAGGGCCTCTCGGGGTACCTGCAAAGTCATTATCCCCGCGTAATGAAGTCACCAATGGGTCATTTCAGAAGATCACAAGTAGCATCATCACAAGTACAACATCATCACAAATACAGCAGCAGGGATATTTTTATGATACAAGAAGAAAGCAGCCACAACTACAGTAAAAACAAGCAACTACACACACAGGAGTTGTAAAATATCCCTGCTATTCTTTTTTACATAAACATGTAATTAGTCAAGACAACTTCTCTCATATTTTTAAACTTCCATTTATTTTAATCTACGGTAGAGACATGACATCATCACCCTCCAGAAAAAACCAACAAATATGGCATCAGAAACATATGTGCCACCTGTCAGAAAATATAGAAAAGAAAGCACATAGTTATAAAGATTAGTATTCGAGACTTTGTAGCGAGCTCTGGTTTCTCTTAATGGAAATTTGGGTGAACCTTTCCATGCAAAAAAAATTAAACTGTTATACAGATTTTGGACCCCATCATATGCTAAGCAGGTGTGATGGTTCAGGCTTAATATGAAGCAAGCAGTAGATGAGGTGCAAACAAACATTTTTTTAAACAAATTGTGGTGGGATATTTCAAGACATTGCGGTTCGAGTGCTTCAGAATGGCTGTGAGATGAGAACTACAGACAATCAGATCCTCTTGACTATAGTACAGCATAAACCGAGGATAAAAAGGGTGTTTGGATTCAGTTAACTGAATATGCTACTCTAGTTCCTGGAGTTGGTTACTTAATTCTGTCTATTCCCATTGGTCTGGCTGACCTTTGGGTAATAGCTACTTATACTTGTTGTTACAGGTTACTGTTGTTATATATATACTTACAGCAGCACTGCTAATGATACTAGCCCAAGTGCTTGTGGGTGTGGTGTCCTATTTGCAGGAAAATACCATGTGTAAGTGGAGTGAAGTGTTCTGCAGAAGCAGATGTTCAGTTGGGTGCTACCCTGTCTATTTCTTCTATGCTAACCTTATACTCTGCTTAAGAATAGATGCTACTTGTCTTGGCTATATTCTGCTTTCTTGTCTATTTTTGCATCCCTCTCTCTTCTATTAAACTAATAAGAACAGATGTTGCCTGATCTTATTGCCTATGATGCTGGTCTGAGGCCTCTCTGGGTTCTAAAGTTATTTTTGTGGCTCCAAGAACTCCTACAAATCCTGTGATGCATGACACAACATTTCCGTGTGATTTTTTCTGTAACTGTACCTAACTGTACCTAACAGAAAAATTTACTTGAGAATCAACAACAATTTACAAGCCATGGCCATGGTCTCCACTCCCAAACCCTAACCCTATTTACAAGCCATTTTCTGTAACTATACCTAACTGTCACCTGTGTGGTGGTGCCCTGCACAGTGGTCGTTGAGCTCATGCGGTGTGGTGAGCTCGCCGGAGATGGACGGGCCCTGCACATCGGTCGAGACTCAGAGCAGAGATTGAGGGCAAGAGGAAGAAGAAGAAGAAGGAAGTGGAGGGGAGGGGCTCACCTGCAGTCGAGGGAGTACACGGCGCCGGCCTGGCTGAGCTGAGGTAGGGCAGAGCAGTGCGCGGACGGCGGCGTCGCGTGGCCTGGCTGAGCTGGCGTTCGTCGTCTCCTCCTCCTCCTCGTCCTCCTCCTGGTCCTCCTCCTCCGGCTCGGGGCGCGGCGGCGCGGGGGCGGCGGCGCGGGGGAGCTACAGTGGTGGGGGGGGGCGTGGGGGCGGCGGCGCGGGGGAGCTGCAGTGGTGGGGCACGGGCATGGGGGCGGTGGCGCGGGGGAGCTGCAGTGGTGGGGGGCGGGGGTCGGGGCGGCGGCGGCAGGGGACGGAGGACGGAGGGGGCGTGCAGGCGCGGCGGACGGCGTACGGTTGGGGCGGAGGGGGCAAATTAGGTCGAGTGGGGAGGAAGGGAGGGAGGGGAATAGGTGGAGTGGGGGAAGCTTACTAATGGCGCACCCAGCAGCGGTGCGCCATTAGAATGTTTTTTTATTACAGTTCGAGCCCTCAGGTTATATTCCACCTAACCCAATCTACATCAGAACCCGCCCACTAGCCCGACTGGTCAGCACGCAGCACACACACTGGAGGTCCTGGGTTCGATTCCCAGGCTCCCCCAATTTTTATTTTTATGCATTTAAAATGCTATTTGATATTTATTTGTGTTTAAATATGTTCAAACTTGTTTAAATCATAACAGTTTTTTTATAAAAACATTATATTTTTTTAAAAAAATATGTTCAAATTTGTGTAGCGGGGGAGGGTGCGGTTGACCGTCGGCGGCGAGGGGGACGTCGATGTCCCATGAACACTGTTTTCGAAGACCCGGGATCTCTATCTAGCTGGCGATACATTGTGTCATCCATGCACCTTACGCATCCAGAAAATCCGTGGACTACCTGCCCCGCGAGATAACCGTAACCGAGATAGTCGTGTAGTAGTGAATATATATATATATACTAATGGCGCACCGCGTAGTAGTGCGCCATTACTAGTTTAAACTAGTAATGGCGCACTGTGACACGGTGCGCCATTAGTTGTTTTGCAAAAAAAAAGAATAAAAAAAATTCAGTACTGGCGCACTCCTTGTCCGGTGCGCCATTACTAGTTAGAACTAGTAATGGCGCACTTCGGTTGGATGCGCCATTAGTATGTATGTAAAAATGAAAAAAAAATTATCACTAGTGGCACACCTTTTGTCTGGTGCGCCATTATTGTCTTCCACACTAATGGCGCATCACCAACTGGTGCGCCATTAGTATATAGTAGTGGCGCACTACTTCCCTGGTGCGCCATTAGTGTCAATCCTATCTATAGCCCTTTTCCTAGTAGTGTCCCTGATCGGGCGCGAATCCTGATGCGATACCTTCGGAGGTGCCTGCCTCCTTGTGGCTCGGGCCAGGTGAGGTCTTCTTCTTCTTGAGGGTCGCCTCAGGAGGCCTCCCGCTCCCGTGATCTGGGTCTTTGATTGCTGCGGCTTGGAACGCACGCTCAAGCAAGCACACTGCGTCCCTTTCTTCACATGGTACGGTGATGACTCCACCGCTTCCTGGCATCTTGAGGACATTGTAACCATGGTGAGTCACTGCCATAAACTTGGCTAGGGCTGGGTACCCGAGGATGGCGTTGTACGGCAGGCGGATGTGAGCCACGTCGAAGTCGATGAGCTCGGTGCGGTAGTTGTTGCGTTGCCCGAAGGTGACTAGAAGGCGAACCTGCCCAATTGGAACAGTGGAACCATCGGTGACTCCTGAGAAAGGCTTGGTCGACTGAAGCTGGTCGTACAACACTTGGAGATTGTCGAACGTCTCGACGGACAGGACGTTGAGTCCTGCCCTGCCATCGATGAGGGTCTTGGTGACCTGCACGTTGCTGATGACTGGGGAGCAAAGCATCAGGAGGATTCCGGCCGTTGCCGCACACTTGAGCTGGTCTGTGGAACTGAATGTGATCGCGCACGAAGACCACCTGAGCGGGTGCGTGGCCTCAAGCTTGCGAAGGACTGCATTCACCTCGCGAGCAAACTGCTTGAAGATGCGCTATGAGGCTGGGGCCTGGGCGCCACCCAAGATGCAAGAAATTGCATGCGGCTCTTGGAAGCCCCTAGCCCCATCGTCTTGGTGTTGGTCTTCGTTCCTCCTTGGTGGTGGCGGTAGGGGAGTGAGGCCTGGGTTGCCATGCGGGTGGCCCTCATGAGGCTGGTCCCTCCAGCCTCCCTCACGGGGCTGGTCCTACCAGCGGTCCTCGCGAGGGTGGTCATGCCATTCCTGGCGAAGGCCACAGTCTTCCCATCGTCTGCCACCTCTTCCTCCTCCTCCTCGGCCATAGCCCCTGTCGTTGCGCTCTGGGCGTCGGCCGATTCACCCATCTCGCACGGCTCTGAGCTCTTGACATTCGTTGGTGTTGTGGGTGTGGAGGTCGTGGTACACGCAGTACCGTTCGCCCTTGGATGACTCGGGCTGATCCCTGCCTCGCTTGGTGTCCAGTTCCGCTGTTAGCACGGCATCCCCCTTGCGCTTCACGTCTTTGGCCTTGAGCTTCTTTTCTTCCGGGTCGGCTGCCGGGATCTCGAGCAGGGAGAGGCGCCCTTCCTCAGCCCTGGCGCACTTGGTCGCCAAGTTGAACAGCTCCAGGGATGTGCACAGGTCTTCATGGATTGCTAGCTCTTCCTTCATCTTGACATCACGCACACCGTCGGAGGAGGCCGAGATGATAGCTTCTTCAGTCACCTTGGGGATCTTGAGGCGAGCATAGTTGAAGCACTGGATGTACTTCTGCAGGGTTTCTCCCGGCTGTTGCTTGATGCGGCGCAAGTCGCTCACGGCCGGGGGCCAGCCGCGAGTGCCCTGGAAGTTGGCGATGAAGCGGGTGCGCATCTCGCTCCAGGAGGAGATCGTGCCGGGAGCCAGGTTCAGGAGCTAGGTGCGGGCGCCGTCCTTGAGCGCCATGGGGAACCAATTCGCCATGACCTTTCCGTCTGCGTTGGCGGCTACGATGCCCAGCTCGTAGAGCTGCAGGAACTCCGCGGGGTCCGCTGTGCCATCGTAGCGGGGAGGGAGGTCAGGCTTGAACTTGCCTGACCATGTGACGCCGCGCAGCTCGGGGGTGAAGGCGAGGCAGCCCGTCGTGGCCACCGGCGCCCTTTGCTGGTGCTAGACTTGTTCTTGCGGGTCACCATGCGCCGCCACTGGGAGCAGCACGGGGTCTTGTCGTGGAGGCGCTGGGGCACGATCTCGGCGCGCCAGCGCTGGGAGCGCGCGAGCACCTTCCCGGGGATGTGGGATCTCTTGGAAGCTCCCTTCTTGTTGCGCAGGCACCGGACGTGGAGGGTCCCGCCCTGGGGCTGCGCGCCTTGGAGCCAAGGCACCTTCTTGGGGAGGAGGCGACGGAGGCGCCTCCTGATCCTCACCCCCTGCACGGGACGGAAGGCGAGGCAGCAAGAGGGACCGCAAGGGGGAGCCCTCTCCGGCAATGATGAGCTCGGTGATGCGGGCGAGCCAGTCCTCGTAGAGGTCATCGACGGGGTGATAGTGCAGGAGCTCCCGCGCCAAGAGCAGTGAGGCGTGTGCATCCATGGGTGCGCATCGGGCCTGGGACTACGAGCCAGCTGGAGTCAGCGACGGGGTGGCGGTGCGGCCATCCTGCCGCACCGAAGGATGCTGGGACGAGGCCTGCTGCTCGTTCCCCGCCGGGCCAGTGGCGGCGTTGGCGGCGGGTGACGGGGAACGACGAGGGGGGCCGCCGACGGGCGCCGTCTGGGCGACGCGAGTGGAGCGAGCAGCCCAGCGCTCGGTGCGAGCCCGACGAGCATCAGCCATGGACACGACGGAAGATCACACGCGAACAGCGGAAGAAAGATTATGCCGCACCCCTACCTGGCGCGCCAAATGTCGGATTTCGGGTTCCGACATACCCTTGAGGTTTGAACACTGGGATGCGTGCAGAGATCTCTCCCCTACCGATCTACGTCTGATCCTCTCATGCGAACTAAGATGAAAATGATGGACAACACAAGGGACACGAGGTTTATACTGGTTCGGGCCACTGTTGTGGTGTAATACCCTACTCCAGTGTGTAGTGTGATGGATTGCCTCTGGGGCTGATGATGGATAGTACAAGGGAAGAACAGCCTCGCGAGGGGCGTTCTTGAGCTGGTGCGGTGTGTTCTAGTTAGTCTCTACTGGGTTTCTTCTCTCTCTCCTCTCCTTCTGCTACTACCCCTCTCTTTTCTCTCTCCCTCTTTGTGGAGGCTAGCTCTATTTATAGAGGCCCTGGGCCTCTCCCTGAATAATTGAGCGGGAAGGGCGCCAACAATTGGCCATTTTGAAGGGGAACATCTAGTACAAGCTATCCTGACCAAAGGTGGTCTTCGGCTGCCAAAAGCACTGGTGATGACGCCGTCTTGGGCTCCACGGTGACCTCCGTCCGGCCGTCCGGCTGGTCTTGGTCTCGTTGCACCGGAATGGTAACCTTTGCTGGATACCTTGGCCTGTGCTTGCCCCCTTTGCACCAAAGGGGAAACAAGGACCCTATGCAGGCCGGCGCCCGCCTGGCGCCCGCCTGGCCTTGTTCGTCATGGCTTGCGTCATGGGATCCTCGCGAGGTACCCTTGCATTGATCTCTCCGCCTCCTCGCGAGCCTGCCTGATGAGGCCGCTCTCGAGGAAGCTTCCTGTCGTCCGCCCCGCGAGGCTTGGCCCCTCGCGAGGGTCTTGAGCTTGGGCTGATGAAGATGGGCTGCACTGGGCCCCCACCTGAGCCACGCCGCAGGCCGCAGGCAGGCAAGTTTGGGGACCCCCATTCCCAGAATGCCGACAAAACCACGGCGACCATCACGTTTCTTGTTTCTACCACTGCCACACCCACATGCGATTCCCACGACACCGCTCCAACCCACGGCACGACGTCCCCCGACGTGGACATGGATCCTCTGACGTGGCTATCACTGCCTTGCCCTGCCTTTCCTTCGCGGATAGGTGGGACCCACGCTTATGGGTCCCACATGTAAGTGACATAATGGTAGGATTGTTCGCGTCAGGGGATCCTCATCCCCCCGACGTGCCCCTTATCCCTCTCAGCCCCACCGCTCCTCTTCCTTTGTGTGCATGACATGCGGGCCAGCTGAACTGCGGCGACCATCAACTTTCTACCACAGACACACCCGATTGGACGCGGGTTGCCTGCTCCGCTGCTATGCTCCGACCCATACTCCCGCACCATCGAATTTTCATCCAGCGGCTGTGACACATTTCGTCCCGGGTATCAATCCTCAGCTGGAGTACTTATGTACTCCCTCCGGTCCTTTTTAATCTGCACATTGGATTTGCCGAAAGTCAAACTTTGCTAAGTTTGACCAAATTTATATTAGAAATTATTAGCATCTATAATATGTAATAAATATAATATGAAAATATATTCCAAGATGAACCTAATGATATTGGTGTTGTTATGTGAATGTCTATAATTTTTTATATAAACTTGGTCAAAGTTGGATGAGATTGACTTCGGACAAACCTAATATGCAGAGTAAAAAGGACCGGAGGGAGTACTACAGGTAGTACCCGCCGGTGTGGCCATCTACGCCTCGTAACGCCCCGACGCCCAGCTGTGGCACACTCGCCACGGCCACGCCACCACCGGCCGGTTCATCTCGAACGAGTGAGTCCCGAACCACGCCACCACCATGAGAATGACATCTGGGCCAGCCGCATTTAAGGTCCGCACGTCATTGACTCATAGGCCGGGCACTAAGCCACTGAAGTTCGGTCCCATGGGCCCCGAGAGGGAAATGTAACTCCTGCGGCAGGCCTTATGGTGCTCCCGCAGTATGAGCTCGTGTCAAAACTGGAATTTGTTTCTTACTACTACCAACTAGTACTAGTAAGGTACATGTGCATTGCACGCATGAGATTCTGGTGGTTTGTGCATTATGCTTCTACATGTGGAGCTTTCTGGATTCTAACATGTGGCAAAATCTAGTGGAATGTAAGGTTAGGGAAGTTTGATTAACTTAGGTGAGTGTTTGGTTCAAGCCACACCTTAGGCAAGCCACACTAAGGGCCCACACGACATACACACAAAAAATATGGCATGATTCCCTTAGGCTTGCCAACTTGTTTCTCTCGTTTTGAAGAACTAATAACTTTGCCTAAGCTTAGTTGTGGCAAAGTTAGTCATGAATTAAGTTCAACCATGGAGTCTTCTAGATTATACATGTGGCAGAATCTGGTGAATGGTATCCAACGGCCAGTAGTGCTCGGATTTGCCATCTTTGTACCGTCGGATTGGCTTCATCCAATGACCAACTTTCAAAGTTTTTCACACACTATATAGGGGGTATAGATATAGATGTGCCGGTCCATTGCAATGGATCCAAAGTATATATATCTATTTAGTGGAGTGCACTCTAAACACATTATCTATTTATTTTTCTCTAACCTTCCGTAGCCATGCAACCAAGCCACATAAGCTTCATGGGTGCCCCCACATCATATTATTCATACTACGTTGATTGAAAAAAAGATAAATCACCCAAAACAAGATCTTCCCGTTTTTGGTTCCTACGATGTTGTGCCGTGCACGTACCTACTAGCTGTATAGTGGTAGTACTAGTAATATAGTATTAGGAGTACAAACTTGGTACTAGTAGGAGTAGTACTAGTACGGAATGCTCCTACTCTATCAATGAGCCCCGTCTGACACCAAATTTCTTGGCTTCCGTGCTACAGCTAGATCTTCCCCTCGTTTCTGTTTTCCAACCCGGCGGCGGGCGGGGTGTCGGTTTGCTCAATGGCGGTCCCACATGAAAGTTAAAATGCTAGGCAACATGCCTTCCCTAAGCTATGTGTCGTGCCGGACGGGCCGTGTTGTACTCCCGATTCCCGGGCGTGTGGGGGTGTGACGCGAACGCGGTAGGCCTTTTCCTTTTACCAGCAATGTCCCCGTGCATTGCGACGGATCCAAAGTAGTAGAATAGTAGTATTTGTTCACAAACTTGAAATAAATCACTATTGTTTTGATATACTCCTAATATATTACTCCCTCCGTACCTAAATATTTTTCTTTTTTGAGATTTCAAATGGACTATCACATACGGATTATATAGACATATTCTAATGTTTCTGGCAAGATACCCGTGCGTTGCACGAAGTTGATGGAAAAGGTAAGCACACCTTATAAATTGACGGATGGAGTACTAGTTACAGTGATGCATATAATTAAGCAAAGGGATCGCACATGTCGGTATTGACTGGAACGAGAATGCAACAACACAATAAGAATTAAGGCCACGATGATGCGATCGCAGTGGTGGTTATAGAAGGCAAGAAGAAAGATGGATCCACGAACGTACGACCTCCTCCTCCTCAACTTAGTGCGCCAGGCCACCGACCAGCGGCTAAGGAGCGGCGGCTTTTGTGGCGAGGTCGAGGTGCTTCTCAGCAAAGGCATCCAAGGCTTCCATCCGGTTGAGGAAGGCCAACACCGTAGCGTCCTCACTGGCCTTGTAGATACCTATGTACACGATTTCCTCATACATGTGGATGTGTAGGTCGACGAATTCTTGCAGGGCAAGGCGCCTCGCGGCGAGCGCGACCTCCAAGTGGGCATTCTTCGTGGCGTCGGCGGGCAGTTGCAGGGCCACCAGTGCTTGAAAGAGGTTCTGGCCATGGAGGCCGATTAGGGTGGCAGGCAATGAGGAGCCCGGGCGTGCGGGCTGGAGGAGTACGGCGATGTCGTCCGCCAGCTTCTTGAGGACGGTGAACTTGTTGCTGGTGGCAACGATCATCTGGTCAAACTGAGAGTCGTAGTTGGCGTCGAAGGCGGCCATCCACCAGCCGGTCTCCAACACCGTCTGGAGACGATCCTCGGCACCATGCCGCAGGCCGGCATCGTGGACCATCTGGCGCAGCCGCTGGCCGCTCACGAGCATCGCCGCCATGGGTCTGGAGTGAGCTCTTTTGCGCTTAGTGTAGGTGCTTAGGCAAATGCTTAGGTGCGTACGATGTGGTAGATGCATTGGAATGGAGGGGCCCCTTTATATGAGGGCAAACTGCGTTGCATTCACATCGTGCAACCTCTTTTCCCGGACCTCCTCCCATTACTTCCCTCATGCATTAATTGAAGGAGGATGCATTGGCCGTTCAACAT
Organism: Triticum urartu; assembly: GCF_003073215.2. NCBI lineage: Eukaryota > Viridiplantae > Streptophyta > Magnoliopsida > Poales > Poaceae > Triticum > Triticum urartu. Next base: position 350,087,268 of record NC_053026.1, read on the forward strand.
ATCGGGAACCGCTACTCCCTCCCTCGTCTGCATTAAAGCCGTATCGGGAACTGCGCCGCCCGCTGTCAAATCGAATACTCCCTCCGTCTAGGTGAGTATTAAGTCATCTTACGAAAACCAAATAGTAAACACATAGGCATGGTGCATTAACTCTCACGTTGTTTCTTATTTTTTGACATAAATAGAGGAATCAACTAAGAAGAGATGTGGGGCTTGTATGCTTTTAATGACTTGAGACTATCAAACATGACATGCAGTGGTCAGTTCGTTGCACAAGAACAAATACAACCCACGTCAGCACACACGCATCTTATATAGCATCACATCCAATGGCTATAAAAGATGAATGGGACCAAATTATATCTCATCTAGATGAGTTCTAGCAAAACTGTATTAATAATACTTAGTACTCCTGCGCCATGTATCATATATTAGTATCATGTAGTACTTTATTTATTTATGAGGTATCCAGATGGCACTGCACCGCCAAGAAAAGAGGGTAACATCAAAATTATGGACTACTTTTTTGAGTATGTTGGTAAGGTCCGGTCATAGTCACTTGTTGAAATCTCTAAAAAGACAAATACTCCCTCCGTCCGGAAATACTTGTCATCAAAATGGATAAAAGGAAATGTATCTAGACGTATTTTAGTTTTAGATACACCTCTTTTTATCTATTTGATGACAAGTATTTTTGGACGGAGGGAGTAGAAAACAGAGTTGGTGATGATGGTGTGCGTGCCATCCTGCAATATAGGCCGTCGGATTTATATCTAACGGATAGGAAAGAAACTCTGGCAATTTTGCAAAAATATACCCACACGTCTCTCCAATTTCGCAAATAAGGCCTTCCCCCGTTCAACCTTTTCTCTCACAAGATAAACTACTCATACAAATGCATCTTGATGTTCCGTCCAACGCACGGGCAGCTAGCTTATTTCTTTTAAAATAGTTGCTGCGATAATTGGGTTGAAGTGATATATTTTATGTCTACCCTGAATGATTTAAGATTCACTAGTAGTAACAAAGAAAAGGTTGCCTTGTTAATTAACAGAAAACAGGGTGAAAACTATCACATGAGGCCGGTAAAAACAAGGCACACTGGGTTCAGCGTCATCGTCACTACAGCTGTGCGCGCGCGAGAAGTCTACATATCGAGGGGGCTACCGAGCGAGGCACCGAGACACAATGTTTGAGAGAGAAACCAATTGACAGATTATGATCAGATCGAGTTGTCACCCTTCTGCTGTCATTGTTGGGGGGAGGGAGAGAAAGACGTATTGAGAGTGTGCGCGGTAGGCACAGAGGCACAACTAGCGAGTGTGTGTGTGTGTGTTTGAAAGAGGAGTAGATAGATTATTATCAAGATCGATGTGCCACCCTACTCCTTCGGTGCCGGGTAGTGTGTGTGTGTGTATGTTTGAGAGAGAAGCCAGTCGATATATTAGTATCAAGATCGAGGTGTCACCCTACTCCTTTGGTGTTGGGAAGTGTGGGTGTGTGGGGGGGGGCAGTGACACTCACATATCTCTACTCTTATAAAAAAACAGAGTTGGTGATGATGGTGTTCCTGCCATCCTGCAATATAGGCCATCCAATTTATATCCGACGGACAGGAAGGAAACTATGGCAATTTTGCAAAAAGATACCCACACCCCTCTCCGCATTTGCAAATAAGGCATTCCCTCGTTCATCCTTTTCTCCCACAAGATAAACATCTCATACAAATGCATCTTGATGTTCCGTGCAACGCATGGGCATCTTGCTAGTAGGGAGAAGGAGTTTGTGTGACACATATCTAGCTATATTAAGGGATAGGTAGATAGCATATGTGTGAGAGACATTATTATACTTTGAGACATTAGTGGCTGTGGGTGGGGGGAATTAAAGGGGTGGGCGTGTTAGACATAGAGAGCGTGTGTGTTTCTGTGTGAGAGACTTGTAGGACGGGGTAGAAAGACGAATTTAACCCTGACGGAGGGAGAGAAATACACGAAGTGCGCGCGTGTGATTCCGATGCCCACAGGGAAACGAGATATGTATGCGTGTGAGAGAGATTGCACAATTCATTCATGTATCACTATCTAGCGATCGTGGACGTGCATCGCTTGAACATAAGTCAATATCTACTTCGTATCGTGGCCAAAGGTACAATATCGATTCAACGCTATAAAGATTGGACACTCACATATCACATTTTTTCTATTTAAATAAACCTTTTAAGTTGTGCATGCCAAAGTTACAGTGATGTTTCTTCAAACAACCAATTTAGTTATCATGTACATGCACCATTGTTACTCTTGCATTCAAATTCATTAGTCTTGGATGATTTAAGTTTCTATTTTGAAGTAATATATGTAATATTCATATATGAATTCAACGGGTACGCAATTTATGAAATGGAGGCTATGTAATCATATGAGGTAACACTTTTAAGTAGCTGACTACAATATCCATTTCTTTTTGTGCGCCTCTACACTAACACGTCAATGCATTATGTTTAAAGTAAATAACGAATGGCACTAAATTATCTATTTACACGAGAAATACATAGGCTGAGCGTTTGATCCCTTTTTTGTGAACGCACCACTACACCCGTACGATTGGCCACGCCCGTGTGAACGTCTAAGTTGTCGGCGCATCATCCCGAGTTATTGTCTTTTTTTTGGGGTGGACTTCACACCAGTTATTAACTGTCGACGCGTGCCCCGTGTACATAATCTAGCATGACCTTCCCGCTAGCACGGTCCAAAATAAGTTGAAACAAGATACGAACGATCCCACGGGCGGCAAAATCTCCCGCCTCCTTCTAAAATTTCCGCCACCTTAGTCTTTAGCATGCAAAATCCCCCTTTTGTCCTTGGTGCACGGAGACCAACAGTTACAATACCGCCCTCATCTACATGATAGGTCGGGGCTACTTGGGTAACTTCCGATCCCCCCACTACACGGCACCCCCATTTCCTCTCCCCCTCTCGCAAAAACGACTAACTCCACAGCACCAGAGTATCTTACATCACGCCGTCCGTACTTCATCACCCTTTCTCCCCTCCCCTCTCGAAACCCTAGACTGCTCATCCACCGACGTACCATAGCCCATTCACTGCCAGCGGCGTCCACCTCGCCGGATCTGCTTCTCTGGCCGCATCTACCCCTCCCACCTCCCCTAGAAACAAGTAGACTGCTCATCCACCACTGTACCACAGCCCATTCAGTGCCGGCCTTGTCCACGGCGCCGTATCTTCTTCACCGGTACTCTCGTCAACCGCCGCGCATCTGCAGCGGCTCATTCGTACTCCCCACTGGAGATGCTTCGTCCACACCCCCTGGAGCCGCCCCACCGACGCCCCAGTCAACGGCCTCTGATACTCTTCGCCGACACCTTCCTCAACCCTATTGGAGCCGCTTCACCGACACTTTCCTCAACCCTACCGGAGCTGCTTCGCCGACACCTTCCTCAACCCTACCGGAGTAGCTTCGCCTATACCATTCTCAACCCTACCAGGGCCGCTTTGCCAACTCACAAGTCCACGGCCTCAGATCCGCTTCCTTGCACCCTCATCCAACCTACCGGAGCAGCTTCTGACGCCCCGTCCACGGCCGCAGATCCGCATTGTCGACACCACCCTTAACCCAACCACCGGAGCAGCTTCTGACGCCCCGTCCACGGACGCAGATCCGCATCATCGACACCATCCTTAACCCAACCACCGGAGCAGCTTCTGACGCCCCGTCCACGACCGCAGATCCGCATCGTCGACACCATCCTTAACCCAACCACCGGAGTAGCTTCACCTACGCCCTCGTCCACGGCCACAGATCCGCTTCGCCCACACCGTAGTCCACCCTACCGGAGCCGCTCCACAAACACCCTACTCGATGGTTCTAGATCTCCTTACCGGACCCCGACAGCCAGCGCAGCGTCATCACCCTCGATGTTTCTAACCTGATTCCCACCGTGTGGAGAGATGCCAAGAACCCGCCACGGCCTAGGTACTTGTCACCTTTAAACCCGTCCAGCATCACCTGCCCGATGTACTTCAAATATACTAACCGGTCGCTGTTACCTGTTATGCAGCTGGCAAAAACTACAAGGACGATGTTTCTTCTGGATCTAACAGCTTGGCCAACCAAGATCCTGGACTGAGGCATTGCTATGATCTTGTAAGCGCGTCTCTCTCTCTTATATTGTTCTGTGCCTGCCAGCGTGCTTTGCTAGAATTTTCGACCAGTAATCCCTATGTGCAGACAATGATTTCTACTACTGGCTGCTAAATTAGATATTTAGATGTCATACATGATACTACCTCGTACCTCCGTTCCTAAATATAAGTCTTTCTAGAGATTCCACTATAGGCTACATACGGAGGAAAATGAGTGAATCTACACTCAAAAATGCATCTATATACATCTGTATGTGGTCCATACTAGAATCTCTACAAAGACATATATTTAGGAACAAGGGCAGTACATTACAAAAAATCGTAGGTGGCATGTAGGAATTCCAGTGCACTACATTAGGCTCCCTTAGAGTGCCTGCTAGTCCAGCATACAGAGTCATGGCTAGTTTATGGTACGCACACAATAGTTAATTGGTGGTTTAAATATGCGCAAGGGATATGCAATGTTGTATCATGTAGAGATGTCTGAAATTAGCCGTGTCAACTTGCAGATAGGGTTACACAATGAAAAAGTACAAGATGTATGTGGCAATTTCATGGAACATCGCAAAAAAAGGAGAGGCAGCGGTGAGCCTATATAGTGTGCTATGGTATGTCACTCCTCCATTGCAATCATCGTGACATGTTATTTGTATGCCAGTTCTATTAGCCAAGTTTCTTTGGGACAGTTATTATGAGTTATCCTAAGAAAATAAGCACGTGTGAATATAAGCTCCATGTAGTAAGCCAACTAGTTCTTTTCATTGCGTTTTCAGCTTATCTTTGGTATGATCAGTGGAAAGTCTAGATTGCATTATATTTTTTCATTTTGCTGCCCATATGGAAATTAATTTGACTTGCAAACATCACAAATTGAACCCAGTGCAGTAATTAATATGATAGGAAAACAGACCATCACTATTTGCTCAAAATGCAAATACAAAGATACCATCTACTTGGCACAATCTACTTTGGTCAATGTTTTCCATAGAGATCCCATTGCCTAGTTTAAATGAAGAACGCATGACCCACATTCAAATGAAGAACAATTATTTATTGAAATTCGATGGTCCAAGTGGTTGGTTATTATTGTATAGCAGCACCACCTGAAAGCATCATATAGCAGCAGCAGCTCATAGCAACTCATCATACAGCAGCAGCAGTCTGCAATTCATCATATACGAGCAGCAGCTCATAGCAATTCATCATATAGCAGCAGCAGGAGCAGCTCATAGCAATTCATCATATAGCAGCAGGAGCAGCTCATAGCAATTCATCATATAGCAGCAGCAGGAGCAGCTTGTAGCAACTCATCATATAGCAGCAGCAGCTCATAGCAATTCATCATATAGCAGCAGCAACTCATAGCAACTCATCATACAATAGAAGCAGCTCATAGCAATTCATCATATAGCAGCAGCAGGAGCACCTCATAGAAATGCATCATATAGCAGCAGTAGAAGCAGCTCATAGCAATTCATCGTATAGTGGATCAGAATGAAAATTTCACAAAGAAATCAGAGGAGATCCGCACCTTGTTGGCTGAGCTCATCCTTCAATAGCACCTCAAGGCCATGGCCTGGGAGGAGGGGAGGGGGAATAAGGTGGCTTCTGCCGTAGTGTGGCATCAGCCGTAGTTATGCAGCGCCCGCCGGAGTAGTGCGTTGGACGAACCACAATGGAGCAGCTGCTGCAGACCATGAGAATGAGGGGCGGCGCCAGAGGGAGGAGCAGCCAGGGAGATTTTCCCCTACCCGTGGCCATGTAGCCTAGCTGGACATAGCATCGTTGAGGACCAGGCCAGATGGGACTAGTGGCGACGGCTCACTAGAGGAACCCTAGTGCTGCAGGCAGGGGATCAAGGTAGAGGGAAAGGGGAGAGGAGAGGCAAGCGGGCAGGGCAATGAATGCTTGCGTGTTTGTTTTTACTTGAGGGTCAGGTGTGACACGGGCATCAACAGTTGCATTTTGAGTGTAATATAGGCAGGCAACAGAGTCATTTCACTATTCCCCTCCCCTTCAATTTTTAATGAGGTTCTACCCGAAACACCCCCCTCCAAAGCAAAATTAGTTAAGCCCAAGCCCATAACTCAAAAATGACTTCTTTACATCTTTTATGGCTTATTTTAGCAATATGCCCTGAAAAGGTGGAATCGAACTGGCCCTTAACCTGCAATTCAATTGTCCGTGCAATGATGAATCACTCATGCCTGCTATCTGTACATTTAGGCATCATCATACATGGCATAACCTAATACATGTGCATTCCATTGTAGAATCTGGAATATGCAATGTTTATGTTAGTTCATACGTTGCACATGATGTTTAAATGCCCCTTAAATCTGGTCAGTCAAGTGATGGTCTTTAAGCGTCCTTATTTGCTTCTTTTCTTGATATGTAAGATTTGCTCACACATCTGTTCAATTGCTTGTTTGCATCAGCCATCCATACTAGGACTGTTTGCTTCGATTACTTGCTATTCTTGACCTAACACTCTAACAGAGCTTGTCAACGATTTAAACACTAAGGGCTGCTGTAGTGGGGCCTTGTCTAACTCATAGGTGACATAAAGGTTTGGCTATACACTACAGTAGGCTCTCCAAGAGTACCTGGAGATCCAGTTCGAAGGTATGCCTAGTTTTTACATAGTGCAGACATAGTAAATGCTCATTTCATTGTGTGCAAGTGCAAGAGATGCAGCATGTTTCATTATGTGGTGTTGTTTTGTTATAATCTCATTCTTTTGCGTTCACAGACTGGAAAGTATGCATATTTATCTTCCAAGGAGACGAGTAACTAGTTTGTGTCACCTTGCAGAGGGGGTGCAATGAAGATAAGATTGAGGATTTCCAAGTACAAGATGTTAGGAAGGAGCCTTGCAAGAGAAGTAGGAGCTGCGCTGAGCCTCTTCAACCTGCTAAGGTAAGTCACCGTATGCAACTCAACAGTTCAATTCCTTGATTGTTTCAGGCATAGTTAATTTTCTCTTTTCAATTGCTTTATTTGTCCTCAGTTAATGAGATGCCCAAATAATCATGCCTGATGTTTGGTACTTGTATCACTATTAGTTGACATAATTAAAGGCCTTACCATTTAATTACTCTGCCGAAGTGTGCCTGGAGCTTTGAAGTCCATTAACCAACTATTATTGCATGAGGCTCACAATCTAGTTTATACTACACTAATGATTGCATAGTTTTGCCTGCTGTAGTATGTTTGTATGAAACCCTCTGCTGTTCATTATGCTCCCTAAGACTTTAATTGAGGCACAGAATGGCCAACTGCTTGCTTACTTATACGCAACGTGCTATCTAAATTTGTAACTTGTCTGTGTTTTCGATTGGGCCCCAACATCATGCTCCTCTGGTGAGCTAAGAGGGATTTTTCTATGCAGGCTGCACAGACTATCTTTTTTATAATTTTTAAAATATCACCTGCTTATGCTTCATGACGTGTAACATTTTTTTTGAAAGTGACGTGTAACACTATTGTTAGTCCTATTTTGCCATGTAGTACAAAATAGTGTCTTGTTCGCTTAACTGTTGTAACTATATTTTTGCCCTAGTCATGTGTACTTATAGAAACACTTCAGGATGAAGTGACATCAACACAAAGATTTGCGAGTAGTGCGGCATGGCCGTTACCGAATGATTATAGATTGGAATTGGAATGTGCTGATGTTCTCGAGCATCAACTAGAGGTGGCAAGACAACGTGTTCATGATTGTCAACGTATAATCAACAAGTTGAGACTGGACATGCAGGTATTAGATGCAGGACTCAAAAAATGAAACAAGACATTGAGGTAACCATGAAGGAATTGGAGATTTTGCAGACTGAAATTTGTGCTATCTGAATCCGGCCAATCCTATTTTCTGAAGAGATTATAGTTCAAATGGAGTTAAGTTGATGCGCGTCCATGATGTATGAGCTGTATTTGCCTAGTGTATGTAATTTGCTGTTTGTGTATGCTTTATTATCACCTGTGCCGAACCATAATGCCCAGTGGGTATAATCGGCTGTAATTTCATTGTTGTATAGTGTAGGATTATTCTACCTTTCTATGCCTTGATCTCTTTGTTGTATAGTGTATGCTTTTTAGAGGTTATAGTATTGAGTAGGATAATTCTTTGAATATGCTATATCGTTCAAACGGGGGCCAACTCGCCCGACCATGGCCCTTCACGGGATGTCGGATCCATGGGCCTTCTACGTCTCGTAGGATCCATGGGCCTTCTACGTCTCGTAGGATCCATGGGCCTTCTACGTCTCGTAGGATCCATGGGCCTTCTACGTATCGTAGGATCCATGGGCCGCCGACTCATTTATGGGTCTTGTACGGGCCTTTAATGGGCCGTTGACGGGCCTTTAATGGAAATCGTACGTTTTATGGGCTGACCATAACGGGCCGTTAATAGGCCGTGTTTGGTGATGCTAGGAAAATGGCCCAACAGACTAACGGTCCACAAACGGGCCGACTGTAACGATGGGCTGAATTTGGCCCACAAGCAGAAAATGACAGTAACCGGCCGTAAGTAACCGAATGCTGCAAATGAGCCCAAGAATAAATGGGCCCTCAGAAGGCCGAAAGATAACTTGGGCTGGAAACGGCCCAACGGAATAACGGGCCATTAATGGGTATAAAGTGATACACTATTCATTACGGGCCAGTTTCACCACGGGCCGTTAATGGGTGTAAAGTAATACACTGTTCATTACAGGCCAGTTTCAGCACGGGCCGCTAATGGGCCAAGAGTTACAAAGGGCCTCATATAGGCCAAAAGACGTCATGGGCTATACATGGGCCAGAAGTGAAAACGGCCTGGAATCATATTGGATGGCCCAGATGACGCTACTGGGCCTAATTTGGATAGGACGTAACGGGCCTTGGGTTAGCGGGCTGTAAATGGGCTATATGTGAACAGGCCGTTAACAGGCTTTCCATGGGCAACGGGCCGGCCTTTTCATAGGAATGGGCCACTGTTGGGCCGTGCCATGTGTCGACGTATCATAGGCGCCTTCTGTCCAGTGAGTTGATGACATCTATCCCAACGATGAGCGGACACATGTTTCCTCTAGCCAATGATGATTTTACACATGGAAAATCCCCATTGGTCGGGCCTGTTAACGGGTTATCGGATCCAAAACCCGACCGATAGCTTAACGGCGTTCCGTTACGGTGGATGCCACGTGTCGGTCACCCTTGACGAAAGCACTTCTGTGATGCGCGATTTATCGTCATGGAAGTGGACACTTTGAAAGGATCGAGAAGAGGTGTCTAGAGGGGGGGTGATTAGACACTAAGTGCCAAAAGTTGCAGTTTTTAATATTCTTAAGTTTAAGTGGAGTTTAAGCACAAATTTAACAAACACAATACATATCAAGCAAGCATGCAATGAGTATATGAGCAGCGGAAAGTAAAGCATGCAACTTGCAAGAATGTGAAAAGAAGGGTTTGGAGTATTCAAACACAATTGGAGACAGGGATGTTTTTGTCGTGGTTCCGATAGGTGGTGCTATCGTACATCCACGTTGATGGAGACTTCAACCCATGGAGGGTAACGGTCGCGCGAGTCCACGGAGGGCTCCACCCACGAAGGGTCCATGAAGAACGAACCTTGTCTATTCCATCATGGCGTCGCCCACGAAGGAGTTGCCTCACTAGCGGTAGATCTTCACGAAGTAGGCGATCTCCTTGCCCTTACAAACTCCTTGGTTCAACTCCACAATCTTTTCGGAGGCTCCCAAGTGACACCTAGCCAATCTAGGAGACACCACTCTCCAAGAAGTAACAAATGGTGTGTTGATGATGAACCCCTTGCTCTTGTGCTTCAAATGATAGTCTCCCCAACACTCAACTCTCTCTCACAGGATTTGGATTTGGTGGAAAGAAGATTTGAGTGGAAAGCAACTTGGGGAAGGCTAGAGATCAAGATTCATATGGTTGGAATGGAATATCTTGACCTCAACACAAGTGTAGGTGGTTCTCTCTCAGAAAATGTGTATTGGAAGTGTAGGTATGTTTTGATGGCTCTCTCCATGAATGAAGAGTGGGTGGAGGGGTATATATAGCCTCCACACAAATCTAACCGTTACACACAATTTTCCAAACTCGGTGGGACCGAATGGTTAAACTCGGTCGGACCGATTCAGCAAACCTAGTGACCGTTAGGATTTTCGGTGGGACTGAGATGCAACTCGGTAGGACCGATATGGTTAGGGTTAGGGCATAACGTAATCTTGGTGTGACCGATTACACAAACTCGGTGGGACCGATTTTGGTAATAAGCTAACCAGAGAGTTGGTCAGGAAAACTCGGTGGGACCGATTCGCTCATCTTGGTGAGACCGAAATGTTACAAAAGGGAAACAGAGAGTTTACATTGCAATCTCGGTGGGACCGATCGCTCATCTCGGTAAGACTGAAACGTTACGAAGGGAAACAGAGAGATTACAATCCCATCTCGGTGAGACCAAGATCCCTATCGGTGAAACCGATTTGCTAGGGTTTGTAGAAGTGGCTATGACATTTGAAACTCGGTGGCGCCGGATAGATAGAATTGGTGGGTCCGAGTTTGACATTTGGTTTAGGTCATATGTGGATGTGGGAAGGTAGTTGAGCGTTTTGGAGCATATCACTAAGAACTTTGAGCAAGCAAGCCATTAAGAAACACCTCATCCCCTCTTGATAGTATTGGCTTTTCCTATAGACTCAATGTGATCTTGGATCACTAAAATAGAAAATGTAGAGTCTTGATCTTGAAGCTTGAGCCAATCCTTTGTCCTTAGCATCTTGAAAGGGTTCCACATCCTCTAGTCCATGCCACTCCATTGTTGAACTTATCTGAAACATACTATGTAAAAGTGTTAGTCCAACAAGAGATATGTTGACATTAATTACCAAAACCACCCAGGGAGCACTTGTGCTTTCAATCTCCCCCTTTTTGGTAATTGATGACAACATACATCAAAGCTTTAGATAAAGATATAGAGAATAGCAAGTAAAGATTTGGAAAGACATGTAACATGCATAGGCTCCCCCTACATGTATGCAATCATGTGAATATTGAATATAGGAGCATGTGAATGCGTAAACATGACAGAGTAAGCAATGTGTTACATGTATCTTGGCTATATGCATCAGAGCAAATGATGTGAATGTGAGAAATATACCTTCATGCTCATGAGTCCTTGCAAACAGTATGTACATCAACAAGAACTTCTCATTCACATGACTGTGATGCATATACTTACCTTGTGGTCTTGAGTTGGCTTAGGATGGGATGAACCTGCGCAAACAAGGTTAAATAACACAGATACACCTACTGACCAGAGCAAGCAAGAGAAACCACAAGTGAACCAAGACCGGGATGACATGTAGAGTGAGTACTAAGTACCACATTGGATATAGACATGTCCCCAAAGGTAAAGATATGCAATAAAATCAGAGATTTCCTTCCCTTAGATGTCTTGCTCCCCCTGAATTTGCATGGGATATTGGGAGAAGATAGGGAACAGAAAATCAGAGCAACAAAAAAAGGAAACAACAGAGCTTGAGCTAAAGCAAGCAACCAAACATGTCTTTCCCCTCTTAAAGACATGTGACATCTCTCCTCTTGAACACCAAGCATCTGGGGTCTTTGATGATATTACTTTCTCCTAGTTGAGAAACTCTCCCCCCTGAGTATTCTCTCTTTCTCCCCCTATACAAAAGATTAAGCTTTGATGTGATCTCTCCTCCCCCCCTTTGACATCAATTTCCAAGAAGGGCTCTTCTGGACATGTGATACAAATGGGTTGGTCCTTGAGTCACAGAGCAAAGCAGCATGTCTAATATGATGCTGGTAGAGGACAAGAATCATTGAGTGGAGCTAGAGCAAACAGAAATCAGGAATAAGTGGCAAGTTGGTTTTCCTGTGATGGAATCGGTGACTCTGAGTTGTGTGCTTCGGTTGCACCGAAAGATTTCGGTTGGGCCGAAGAGAACAAACCAGTGTGACCGAGTTCATTAGAGTGAAACCACTTGTCACCTCAGCTCACTAGACAAGTAAGATCTCACAAGGATATGCAAGAAATTTACTGAAAGATTTGCAATGAATTGGATGCAGAATATGCAAAACAAAAAGGAAAGAAAAGAAACTAAAAGTTCTAGATGAAGTTTGAAAGGGGAAACAAATATGCAAATGCAAAAGCACGGAGAAACACTAGATAACTTCATCTAGAAATGGTCGGTGACAGAGTCACCTATGTTAGAGTATGTTGACTTAGGAGTCAAGTGAGAGCACTTGATCATAGGTCATACTCATCGTTTAAGCTCAAAATGGGGTTACCATTTTTCGTTTAAGCATCTTGATGTATTCACATCTTGTAGAGTTGCTTTGACTCATGACTTGGAGTAAAGCTTCTCTAAGATGGAATAACAGACCTTGGGTGTTGGTGTTGATCTTGCACATGTAGTTGAACTTGTGTGGGTTGCTCAAGATTGATGTAGTTCATCAAGAGTTGGGAGCACCACTTGGAGTTTGAGTTCATCTACCTACATGGGTTAGTTTTGCAAGGAAGAGCACTTGTGTATCCAAAATGACAATCATGATACTCAACATAGAATTTGCCAAAGGATATGTTTGAATGGTTTCGTGCTTCCTTGTCTTCAACCACCATTGTGTAGAGACTTGGTGATGTAGAGATTGCTCAAGATGTGAGTGAGTTGCAATCTCATAGATTTAGATTCAACCAAGTACCTACACGGGTTAGATAACATGCAAGGTACAAATATATCCAAGACATATGAATAGCATTATAAGAGAAATATCGAGGATTAGTCAAAGGCTCATGCCCCGCATGTATCAAATGGAGTTCCTACTCCAAGTTTGAAGCATCAATGATGTTCAATTCACCTCTCAACCTACAAAACACTTTCTCATCAAGTGGTTTAGTTAATATATCCGCCAATTGCTTATCGGTGCGAACATGCTTAAGGTTAATGTCCCCTTTTGCAACATGATCTCGAATGAAATGATGACGAACTTCAATATGCTTGGTTCGAGAATGTTGCACGGGATTGTGAGCAATCTTAATAGAACTTTCATTTTCACATAGCAATGGAACATGTTTCACATATATCCCATAATCTTTAAGAGTTTGGGTCATCCAAAGTAATTGAGCGCAACATGAACCAGCGGCAATGTATTCCACTTCGGCGGTGGATAAGGATACCGAGTTTTGTTTCTTGGAAGACCAAGACACAAGAGATCTACAAAGGAATTGACAAGTACCCGAAGTGGATTTTCTATCAACCTTATCTCCGGCATAGTCCGAATCGGAGTAGCCAACAAGATCAAAAGAGGACCTCTTGGGATACCAAATGCCAAAATCTGGTGTATGGATTAGGTATCTCACTATCATTTTCACAGCCTTAAGATGACACTCTTTAGGAGCAGCTTGATATCGTGCACACATGCACACACTTAGCATAATATTGGGATGAGAGGCACATAGATATAACAATGAACCAATCATAGAGCGATAAACCTTTTGATCAACCGGTTCACCATCTTTGGTCAAATCAAGATTTCCACTAGTAGGCATGGGTGTAGTCATACCTTTGCATTCTTGCATATTGAACTACTTGAATAAGTCCTTGGTGTACTTCGTTTGAGAGACAAAGGTACCTTCCTTAGTTTGCTTGATTTGCAAACCAAGAAATAATTTGAGTTCACTCATCATAGACATCTCAAACTTCTTCGACATTAGCTTTCCAAACTTCTCACTAAAATGAGGGTTAGTTGAACCAAATATGATATCATCAACATAAATTTGGCACACAAATAGTTCTCCATTAACCCTTTTAGTAAAAAGAGTAGAATCAATTTTACCAATTTCAAAGCCTTTTTCAATAAGGAACTTGGTCAAGCATTTATACCATGCTCTAGGAGCTTGTTTAAGACCATAAAGGGCTTTGTGAAGTTTGTAAACATGATTAGGTTTCTTAGGATTGACGAAGCCGGGAGGTTGCTTAACATAAACTTCTTCCTCAATTTTGCCATTTAGAAAAGCACTTTTAATGTCCATTTGGTACAAGGTGATATCATGGTGATTAGCATAAGCAAGTAAGATGCGAATGGACTCAAGTCTAGCAATGGGAGCATATGTCTCACCATAGTCCATACCTTCAACTTGTGTGTAGCCTTGGGCGACGAGACGTGCCTTGTTGCGAACCACTTTTCCATCTTCATCTTTCTTGTTGCGAAACACCCATTTGGTACCAATGATGTTGTGGTTGTTGTCGGGCTTCTCGACCAATGTCCACACTTGATTTCTCTCAAAGTTGTGTAGCTCTTCATGCATAGCGTTTATCCAGTCCGGATCCTCCAATGCTTCTTCAACCTTCATAGGTTCAATGCTAGAGATGAATGAGTAATGTTCACAAAAGTTAGCTAAACGAGTTTTAGAGCGAGTGATTCTCCCGGTTTGGATATCATTGTAGATTTGCTCGACGGGATGATCCTTAGCAATTATTGCTCGAACTCGTGAAAGCTTTTGCTTGGGTCGGGGTGGAACATCCTCTTCATCTTGTGCTTCTTCTTGGCCTTCTTCATTGTTGACATTGTCGTTCTCTTGTCGTGGTGGAGAAGGAGGTTGTTGATGTTCATCTTGGTGCGCTTCCTCATTTTCTTCATCTTGGCGTGTCCCACTTGTTGATGCTTCCGTATCAACTCTTGGTTCACCTTGTCGTGAGGTAGAAGCTTCCACTTGGACGGACGAGGTACTCTCCTTCACTTCCGTTGGACGAATCTTGCCAATGGACAAGTCTTGAATTGCTTCCGAAGGGTCTTTGTCTCCTACATCAATTGCCAATTGCTCTATTTGCGAGCCGTTAGATTCATCAAACTTCACATCTACTGTCTCTTCAACCTTTCGGGTGAAATTGTTGTAGACACGGTAAGTGTGAGAGTTTGAGTCATAACCAAGTAGGAAACCTTCATGAGATTTAGGAGCAAATTTAGAACGACGATGCTTATCAAGAATGTAGCACTTTGAGCCGAATACTCGAAAGTATCCAACTTGGGGTTTGTTACCGGTGAGGAGCTTGTATGCCGTCTTGCCGAGTAGCTTGTGAAGATACAAGAGATTTGTTGCATGACAAGCTGTCTCAACCGCTTCCGCCCAATAGTGCTTTGGCGTTTTGTACTCATCAAGCATCATTCTTGCCATCTCGATAAGAGTCCGGTTCTTCCTTTCAACAACTCCATTTTGTTGAGGTGTGTACGTAGCCAAGAACTTGTGTGAAATCCCTTCTTCATCAAGAAAGGTGTCCACATTTGCGTTCTTGAACTCCGTTCCGTTGTCGCTCCGAACCTTCTTGATCTTCACATCAAACTGATTTTGGGCCTTCCTAGCGAAGTTTTTGAAGATCTTTTGGATCTACGATTTGTCATCAAGAAAGAACACCCACGTAAATCTTGAAAAATCATCAACTATGACTGGACCAAATGAGTTACCACCGAGACTCTTGTAGGCATTTGGACCAAAGAGATCCATGTGAAGTAGCTTGAGTGGTCTTCTTGTGGTCATGATGTTCTTCGCGCGGTGACCTCCTCCAACTTGTTTCCCTGCTTGAAAAGCACTACAAAGTCTATCCTTGTCAAATATGACATCTTTTATTCCAAGGATATGATCACCTTTAATAAGCTTATCAAGATTTTGCATACCAACATGACCTAGTCTTCTATGCCACAACCAGCCTTTAGAAGATTTGGTAATTAAGAAAGTTCTAGGTTGAGCCTTTTTAGTGAAATCAACAATGTAAAGATCTCCTCTATGTATACCGGTAAAGACCATTTTATGATTGTCTCTACGAAACACTTGGTAATCTACTTCAGTGAATAAGACATTGAAAACGAAATCCGCAAGTCTAGAAACTGAAAGTAAATTGTATCCAAGGGATTCAACGAGCATGACATTTTGTATGGAGCTATCATGTGAGATGGCCACCTTACCAAGGCCAACCACCTTACCCTTTGAATTATCACCAAAAGTGACATATTTTTGAGGGCTGTCGTGTTCAGCAAGCTCACGGAACATATCTTTATCTCCGGTCATATGATCAGTACATCCACTATCAAGGACCCATTCCTTTCCTCCATCCATGTAGCCGCGAAGATTTGCCATAATACCAAAGTGTCTCATCGCATCATCGAGATCATAGTCACTATCATCATCATCATCATCATCATCATCATCATCATCATCATCATCCGAGTATTCATGTTCAACATCATCTTGTGATTGATCAATTCCTAGAGAGGGCAATTCATTAGATAAATGATCATTTGTATAGTTATCTTTATGAATTCTAATAGCTCTGGAAATGATATTGCTAATGATTCCAACATCTCCTTTGGCACTCGTAAGATTAGTAAGCTCAAATAAGCACTCACCAAATTTGGGATCATTGGAACTCATCTTAATCAAAGCAATAGACTTATGGAGGATTTCATCTAGATCTTTCAAGGAGTAATTAGGAAAGAGTTCCTCAAGAAATTTCCATATGGTGTAGGCACACTTGAGGGTAGGCAAACATCTAATCAAGTTTCTAGGCAAGCCTCTAATGATGAGCTCAACAGTTCTAAGATTGCGAATCATGTCAATATCTTCATCTAGGGTAGGGTGCAAAGGATCAACATGAGGTGCACAAGGGCTAGTAATGTACTTGTTCAAATGATATTCATTGAATATCTCAAGCATTTCGTTTTTCCACTCATGAAAATACTCTCCATCAAGAATAGGCACTCTATGTCTAAGACTCCCCAAAGTAGACACATCCATCTTCCTCCAATGGTGTTTAAACCAAGGCAATGGAGACCAATGCTCTGATACCAATTGAAAGGATCAAGAAGAGGTGTCTAGAGGGGGGGGGAGGTGATTAGACACTAAGTGCCAAAAGTTGCAGTTTTTAATATTCTTAAGTTTAAGTGGAGTTTAAGCACAAGTTTAACAAACACAATACATATCAAGCAAGCATGCAATGAGTATATGAGCAGCGGAAAGTAAAGCATGCAACTTGCAAGAATGTAAAAAGAAGGGTTTGGAGTATTCAAACGCAATTGGAGACACTGATGTTTTTGTCGTGGTTCTGATAGGTGGTGCTATCGTACATCCACGTTGATGGAGAAATCAACCCATGGAGGGTAACGGTCGCGCGAGTCCACGGAGGGCTCCACCCACGAAGGGTCCATGAAGAAACAACCTTGTCTATTCCATCACGGCCGTCGCCCACGAAGGAGTTGCCTCACTAGCGGTAGATCTTCACGAAGTAGGCGATCTCCTTGCCCTTGCAAACTCCTTGGTTCAACTCCACTATCTTGTCGGAGGCTCCCAAGTGACACCTAGCCAATCTAGGAGACACCACTCTCCAAGAAGTAACAACTGGTGTGTTGATGATGAACCCCTTGCTCTTGTGCTTCAAATGATAGTCTCCCCAACACTCAACTCTCTCTCACAGGATTTGGATTTGGTGGAAAGAAGATTTGAGTGGAAAGCAACTTGGGGAAGGCTAGAGATCAAGATTCATATGGTTGGAATGGAATATCTTGACCTCAACACAAGTGTAGGTGGTTCTCTCTCAGAAAATGTGTATTGGAAGTGTAGGTATGTTCTGATGGCTCTCTCCATGAATGAAGAGTGGGTGGAGGGGTATATATAGCCTCCACACAAATCTAACCGTTACACACAATTTGCCAAACTCGGTGGGACCGAATGGTTAAACTCGGTCGGACCGATTCAGCAAACATAGTGACCGTTAGGATTTTCGATGGGACTGAGATGCAACTCGGTAGGACTGATATGGTTAGGGTTAGGGCATAACGTAATCTCGGTGTGACCGATTACACAAACTCGGTGGGACTGATTTTGGTAATAAGCTAACCAGAGAGTTGGTCAGGCAAACTCGGTGGGACCGATTCGCTCATCTCGGTGAGACTGAAATGTTACAAAAGGGAAACAGAGAGTTTACATTGCAATCTCGGTGGGACCGATCGCCCATCTCGGTAAGACCGAAACGTTATGAAGGGAAACAGAGAGATTACAATCCCATCTCGGTGAGACCGAGATCCCTATCGGTGAAACCGATTTGCTAGGGTTTGTGGCAGTGGCTATGACATTTGAAACTCGATGGCGCCGGATAGATATAGTCGGTAGGGCCGAGTTTGACTTTTGGTTTAGGTCATATGTGGATGTGGGAAGGTAGTTGAGGGTTTTGGAGCATATCACTAAGCACTTTGAGCAAGCAAGCCATTAAGCAACACCTCATCCCCTCTTGATAGTATTGGCTTTTCCTATAGACTCAATGTGATCTTGTATCACTAAAATAGAAAATGTAGAGTCTTGATCTTGAAGCTTGAGCCAATCCCTTTGTCCTTAGCATCTTGAAAGGGTTCCACATCCTCTAGTCCATGCCACTCCATTGTTGAACTTATCTGAAACATACTAGGTAAAAGTTTTAGTCCAACAAGAGATATGTTGACATTAATTACCAAAACCACCCAGGGAGCACTTGTGCTTTCTCACTTCCGTGATGATAATTTTGGTAATGTGATGGAACACTTGTACGACAGCATAGGTATGACTATCTTGATTCTGTCATAAATTTGTCATGGATGTACATGCATGACAAAAACGCGACCTACTATGACAAACATGTATCATCACGTAAGTGTATTTTTTTGTAGTGATGGACTCAAGATTAGTCATAAAGAACTCACATACTTACTACAAAAATCTACTAGTCATCGAAACAAAGTACTGCGTGCATGATCCTAGGGGGATAGATTGGTAGGAAAAGACCATCGCTCGTCCCCGACCGCCACTCATAAGGAAGACAATCAAGAAATAAATCATGCTCCGACTTCATCACATAACGGTTCACCATACGTGCATGCTACGAGACTCACAAACTTTAACACAAGTATTTCTCAAATTCACAACTACTTACTAGCATGACTCTAATATCACCATATTCATATCTCAAAACAATCATAAGGAATTAAACTTCTCATAGTATTCAATGCGCTTTATATGAAAGTTTTTATTATATCCCTCTTGGATGCCTATCATATTAGGACTAATTTTATAACCAAAGCAAATTACCATGATGTTTAGAAACTCTCAAAATAATATAAGTGAAGTATGAGAGTTCATCAATTTCTATAAAATAAAAACACCGTCGTGCTCTAAAAAGATATAAGTGAGGCACTAGAGCAAATTTTGCCTAGCTCAAAAGATATAAGTGAAGCACATAGAGCATTCTAATAAATCACGATTCATGCATGTCTCTCTCAAAAGGTTTGTGCAGAAAGGATGATTGTGGCAAACTAAAAATCAAAGACTCAAATCATACAAGACGCTCCAAGCAAAACACATATCATGTGGTGAATAAAAATATTGCCTCAAGTAAAGTTACCGATAGACAAAGATGAAAGAGGGGATGCCTTCCCGGGGCATCCCCAAGCTTAGGCCTTCTGACATCCTTGAATATTACCTTGGGGTGCCTTGGGCACCCCCAAGCTTAGGCTATTGCCACTCCTTATTCCATAGTCCATCAAATCCTTAACCCAAACTTGAAAACTTCACAACAGAAAACTCCAACAGAAAATCTCGTAAGCTCCGTTAGTATAAGAAAATAAATCACCACTTTTGGTACTGTTGTGAACTCATTCTTTATTTATATTGGTGTAATATCTACTGTATTCCAACTTTTCCATGGTTCATACCCCCGATACTAGCCATAGATTCATCAAAATAAGCAATCAACATGCGAAAAACAGAATCTGTCAAAAACCAAACAGTCTGTAGCAATCTGGTTATTTTGAATACTTATGTAAATATAAAACTCCAGAGAAATTAGGAAGTCCTAGATAATTTCTCTATTAATCCTCTTCAAAAAGAATCAATATTTTATCGCGCTTATGTTAAAATGAAAACTAATCTCCTGGGCGCAAAAGTTTTTGTTTTTCAGCATGATCAAATTAACTATCACCGTAGGTTATCCCAAAGGTCTTACTTGGAACAAACACTAATTAAAACACAAAACCACATATAAACATAGGCTAGATTAAATATTTATTGCAAAACAGGACCTAAAAATCAAGAACAAAAATAAAATTGGGTTGCCTCCCAACAAGCACTTTTCTTTAAAGCCTTTTAGTTAGATTGATAATTTTAATGATGCTCACATGAAAGATAGCAATTGAAACACAAAGAGAGCATCATAAAACATGTAACAAACAAGTTTAAGTCTAACATACTTCCTATTCATAGGAATTTTATAAGCAAACAAATTATCAAGACAAGCAAAGGCTAGCATATGCAAGGAAGAAGAAAGAAACAATAGCAATCTCAATGTAACGAGAGGTAATTTTGTGACATGAAAATTTCTAGAACCATATTTTCCTCTCTCATAATAATTACATGTAGGATCATAATAAAATTCAACAATATAGCTATCACATAAAATTTTCTCTTCATGATCCACATGCATGCAAAGTTGACACTCTTCCAAAATAGTGGGATTATCATAAAATAAAGTCATGACCTCTCCGAACCCACTTTTATCAAAAATTTCATAAGATTGAATATTCTCCAAATATGTGGGATCTAAAGTCGACACTCTTCCAAACCTACTTTCAATATTATTGCAAACATTATTATCAATCTCATATTCATCATGGGGCTTAAATAAATTTTCAAGATCATAAGAAGAATCACCCCAATCATGATTATTGCAACAAGTAGTAGACATAGCAAAACTAGCATCCCCAAGCTTAGGGTTTTGCATATTATTAGAACAATTGACATCAATATAATTTATAGTAAAACCATTGCAATCGTACCTTTTATTCGTGGAGCTATCGTGAATCACTTCATAAATTTCTTCATCACAATTTTCAAACTCACGAATTTCAAGCAAAACTTCATAAAGATAATCTAGTACACAAAACTCACTAGCAATTGGTTCATCATAATTGGATCTCTTAAAAAGATTGGCATGAGGATGAGGATCCATAAACTTTTAGCAAGTGAAGATGCAAGCAAAAAGAAGGCACATGGTAACACAAGCAAACAAAAGATCGAACAGAAGAAGGGCGAAGAAAAGGCAAATCTTTTCAAAAATCGTTTTAGAAGTGGGGGAGAAGAAAACGAGAGGCGAATGGCGAATAATGTAATGCGGGAGATGAGAAGTTATGATGGGTACTTGGTATGTCTTGGTTGGTGTAGATCTCCCCGGTAATGGCACCAGAAATCCTTCTTGCTACCTCTTGAGCTTGCGTTGATTTTTCCCTCGAAGAGGAAAGGGTGGTGCAGCAAAGGAGCGTAAGTGTTTCCCTCAGTTTTTAGAACCAGGGTATCAATCCAGTAAGAGAATACGCAACAAGCCACTGAATACCTGCACAAACAAATACCAACTTGCAACCAACGGCAAAGGGGTTCTCAATCCCTTCATGGTTATTCGCAAAGTGAGATATGATAGAGATGGATAAACGGTAAAGTAATATTTTTGGTATTTTTGGTTTATTGAATGGAAAATAAAAGATTGCGAAGTAAGGAAATAGCGACATAAATTGGCAAGTTGATGGAAAACTAATATGATGTAAAATAGACCCGGGGCCATAGGTTTCACTAGTGGCTTCTCTCAAGATAGAAAATATTACGGTGGGTGAACAAATTACTGTCGAGCAATTGATAGAAAAGCGAAAAGTTATGACGATATCTAGGGAAATGATCATGAATATAGGCATCACATCCGTGTCATGTAGATCGAAACGATTCTGCATCTACTACTACTACTCCACAAATCGACCTACTCCTGCCTGCATCTAGAGTATTAAGTTCATAAGAACAGAGTAACACATTAAGCAAGATGACATGATGTAGCAGGATTAACTCAAGCAATATGATGAAAACCCCATCTTGTTATCCTCGATGGCAACAATACAATACGTGCCTTGCTGCCCCTACTGTCACTGGGAAAGGACACCGCAAGATTGAACCCAAAGCTAAACACTTCTCGCATTGCAAGAAAACCCAATCTAGTTGGCCAAACCAAATCGATAGTTCGAAGAGACTTGCAAAGATATGAAATCATGCATATAAGAATTCAGAGGAGATTTAAATAATACTCATAGATAAGCTGATCATAAATCCACAATTCATCGGATCTCGGCAAACACACCGCAAAAGAGTATTACATTGAATAGATCTCCAAGAACATCGAGGAGAACTTTTTATTGAGAATCAAAGACAGAGAAGAAGCCATCTAGCTACTAGCTATGGACTCATAGGTCTGAAGTAAACTACTCACGCTTCATCGGAGAGGCAATGGTGTTGATGTAGAAGCCCTCCGTGACCGATTCCCCCTCCGATAGGATGCCGGAAAAGGCCCCAAGGTGGGATCTCACTGATACAGAAGGTTGCGGTAGTGGAGAAGTGGTTTCATGGCACCCCTGGATGTTTTTGGGGTATAAAAGTATATATAGGCGAAGGAATTAGGTTAGTGGAGCTACGAGAGGCCCACAAGGTCGGGGGCGCACCCTACCCCCTGGGCGCGCCCTCCACCCTTGTGCCCACCTCGAGGCTCATCTGACTTGTACTCCAAGTCTCCTGGGTGTCTTCTGGTCCAAGAAAAATCATGGCGAAATTTTTATTCCATTTGGTATTCCTTTTCTGCGAAACTCTAAAACAAAGAAAAAACAGAAACTCGCACTGGGCTCTTGGTTAATAGGTTAGTCCCAAAAATCATATAAAATAGCATATTAATGCATATAAAACATCCAAAACATGTAATATAATAGCATGGAACAAAAAAATTATAGATACATTGGAGACGTATCATGATCCCAGTTACTTTGGTTATGCTATAACCATTCAAACAGTGGATTCACTCTCTATTGTTAAGCTTTTCCCTAGTTACTAGAATCATTCCCAGCATTTGCATTTTTTCCCAGCTTGCAACCGCCATTGTGCCATTTTACTATGGTCTTCCTTCCTAGTAATTGTTGTTCAGGATCATCTTCAAAAGTGGTCCTACCATGGGTCCCAACCATTTCCGATGATAAGCAAAAATCATCCATTGTGTTGTCTTCAACAAGGTAGGCCACATCATCCGTCCTAGTCCAAGTATGTCATTCTTTTGAGTTCCTTCAAATGATCGATTGTGATTGCCTCAGGATGGTATAAAGAGTTTCAATGTTCTTTGTATCAAAAGTAATTCTTTTTGCCATTTAAGGGAATAATCCTATGAGTCACCTCCTCTAAGGTGCCCCGTTGTGGAATCATGGCAGTTGACTCCTCGCTACCTCGTGGCCGATTGTTGCCAACCAAATTGAGCCATCGCCATCTGTTTCCTTTCACCTCTGATGTGTGTCTTGTTTCTCAGCTCAAGAGATGTTCCTTCGTCTCACTCCATGAGTTGATCTTGAGTGCTCAATATTCGAGGAGATCGATTCCTGTAGAGTTTCTTTCTGCTGTCATCGTGTTGGATGAAGATCTCGAAAGCAAAGACGTCAAGATCAATTTGAATCAATGAATCAACATCTTCGAGAAGGGAAATTGGATCATGAAGATCATGTTAGCTTGTGTCCCTCTGTCTTCTTACCTCACGTCTTGAATCTCGGGACGAGATTCTTGTTTAGTTGCATCAGTGAGCATGCATCATGTTTAATTCAAGAGATTGAATTGAGGAATATTCCAAGCCTAGGAAATTATTTTAAAAGAAGGGCAAGAACCCTTTAAATTGCATTCATTAAATCCAAATTACCTTAAAAATAGTTTTGAGAATTTTGGCAGAAACTATATGTCAAACCAAAATTTAGGAACATTTTTAAGAACTATTTTGGGCACTAAATTTAAATCAACATGGTATTTGAATTTGGGTTTATATTCATATTAAATAGGATATAAATTCAAAACCCTCTGGACTTAGTTCATGTGCTTTTGGATAACTCCACTATGCAACATAGAAATATTCAGGGGAATTTTGTCATTGGTTTTGGATTTGTTCTATTTGAAAACAGTGGCAAACGAGGTTAAATAAAACAAAAACAAAAGGAAAATAAAACAGAACACAAACTTATGTGTCGCTTACCTAGCCCAGCCCACCTGGCCTGGCACTGTTGGCCCAGCCCACCAGTACCACCGTCCTGAAGCTCCTACGAGGAGGATGCCGAGCGCGTGTTTGCCGCACGTTGGCACACGCACGGCCACCTCCTACTTCCCGCCGCTGCCCCAGAGCGGCTAAGGAAGCCAACGCGATGCTCTCGACCCCTTGCACCTTTCCCTCTCTTGCAGGACCCCTTCCCCTCCTCTGCTATTCCCCGTAGCACCACTGAGCACTCCTGTCGCCATCGCTCGTTGTTGCCGTAGCAACAACCACCTGCTCGACCCGCCAACGTGTCCACGGCCTTTGCCTCATCGCCATCGCCCTCTCCGTCGACGCGAGCGACGCCGAACACCCCCGGGCGCCGCCACCATCGTTGTCTTCTACCTCAGTTGACCGAGATCGCCGTTGCCCATACGTCACCGTCCCCTTCATTCGAACCGTTGTGAGCCCCTCTTGCTCCTCCCCCTATACCCACACTCGCGCGCGTGCTCGAGCTCCGACCCCCACTGTGCCCGCAAGATCCACGCTGCCGGTGATGTCACCGCCGTCGATGCATCCACTTGGGCTCAAAATCGAGCGCGACACCATGCTCCGCACCCTCCGAGGAGCTGAAAAACCACCACCCGTTCGTCCTACGGTGCACCACATCACCGTTCTCGAGCATGCTCGAACCACGGCCACCGCAAACCTCATCATCAGCGTCGATTCCAGCTATCCCCGTGCACAATCTCACCGCCACTAGATGCAGGCGAGCAAGGGCTATGCCGTGTTGCCCTCAGCACGCCAAACCATCACCCGTAGTGCTTTCCCGAGAGTCGCCGCCCCGTTTGTGTGCTTTCCGGCGTTCAATTCCAGCGTGTTGATGTGGCAATGTCATTAGCCGCTAACAACCCCATTAATTAACCCCTAGTGACATTGACAGTTGGGCCCTGCTGCCTAATTAACCATGGTTTAGTTCCTGTTTAGTTTTAACTAACCACAATGGCCCCACGCATCAGTTTTGACCATGCTAACGTTGCCATTGACTGAACCCACATGTCAGCGACCCTAACCAGCAGCGTGACACCGACCAATGGTACCCACTATGAGGTTTGACCTGGAACAACCCCTGTTGACTTGCTGATGTCACACCGAGTTCATGCTGACGCAGTAATTGTTTCTAGGAGTTTGAATAAATCAAAAATGATTTAATTATTTCAGAAAATATCCAAAACTTCTAAAAATCATGGAAATTCGACCATAGCTCAGAATGAAATAATTTATATATGAAAAATTATCATAAAAATCCAAAGAATCTGTTTATGGCATTCTCATGCGTGTTTGAACAACCTAAAGTTACTGTATATGACAATTTAAACAAATGGCATTTTAAATGTCTCATGTGGAGTTTGAATTTGAATCTTGGGTTCAAACCAACTTCATTTAAACTTTTTCTAGCTACATTAGCTCAAATCACAGCATGTTTCCATGTCATGATCATGCATCATATTGTTGCATTGCATTAATTGTGTTCCTTTTTGTTTGCCGGTGTTGTTTCCTCTCAGTGGACGTAGCTCCGAAGATGAGTTCGATGACACCGATGAAGAGTTTTACTATCTTCAAAAGTGCCAGGCAAGCAACCCCCATTGAACATTCTGATATAATCCCACTCTCTTGCTCTTGCTCTCTTTTACTACATTAGGACAACAATGTTTCAACTGTTACATGCCGCGGTATTTGAACCCCTTTCCTCTGCATGACCTATCATTGCCACAGTAAATAGTTGAAACCCACTAGCATGAGTAGGAGTTGATTGAGCCATGATGTGCCTACTCATTTATGCTTGCTTGTTATGCCTGCTATTGCTTAGAGTTGTGTCAGATCTGATTCATCGGGGATGAATTGGAATGTGGTCATCATGTCCTACTGTTGAGAGCTAAGTGTGTGAACACGATTTGGTAAAGGTAGCGTTGAGAGGCCATTTAGGAGTACATGGTGGGTGGTCTGATTGAAACCGTCCTCAGGAACTGAGTTCCGTGTGTGTGAGTCAAGATCGGCTACTACCACGCGTTGGGCTCGAAACCAATGGACCCTCTCGACTTATTAATTACCCTGTCCTCTGTCCAAGAGTTGCAAGTAGTTTCTGGTATTTGTAGTATGCTGGAGGCCGTGCGCAGCGCTGACCCTAGGGGTGGGCTGTGATGCGTTAGGCACGTGGCCCGGTGTACCGAGTTTCCCGTTTGGTGAACCGAGAACCCTGCACACATTGTTTGGGGCTGTAGTGGAAACCCCGGACGGATCTCCTTGTGGAAGGAACCCAAATAGGTGATAAACCAGGACTAGAGACTTGTGTGGTTAGTGAGGTCGTGGCCGACACCCTCCCTGGGCTTCGGCTTGAAGGTTCCGAGTACATGTCGTGTAAACGACAGTAAGTGGTGAGAGCAAGTGTGAAGAAGTACTCCCCTGCAGGGTTATCAAACTATTCGAATAGTCGCGTCCACGGTAATGGACTACTTGGTTGATTATGCTGTTCATAGACAAGTTAATGGTTACTCATAAAAGTCTCAAGACAAGTGTGAGTGCTATGGATGGCCTTCTCGTAGGGAGACGAGAGATAATCCATAGTGGTGTATTGATATGGTGAACATGTGGACTTGTGTGTGCCGCCTCAAAAGAGTTACCTGCAGTCGTTGTTCATGGTAGCCACAGTCAAAGCTGGCTTGCTGCAGTTAAACTCCACAACCCCCCTTTTGATACTAATGCATATGTAGATAGTTCTTATGTAAGTCTTGCTGAGTACATTTGTACTCACGTTTGCTTAATTTATGTTTTGTAGAGAGACCTCAGTCTCACTAGTAGATCCGCGTGGACTTCGACGTTTAGCTTGTTACCTCAGTTACGATCTTGTACCCTTGGGAGGGTCGTCTAGATAGTCAGGCTCTAAAGCCTTCTTCCTTTTCAGATGTCTGTACCCAGACATGTTTATGGTTCCGTTGCCTGTATGCCCTGTATGTTCAGTCATGTGACCCATGAGTGTAATTCTTACTTGTATGACTCTTTGGAGCCTTCTAAATAAATACTTTGAGGCGTAGTGTTTTGTTGTGATGCCATGTTGTATTTGCACATATCGAGCATATTGTGTGTATGATTTTGGAATGCTTGGTATGTGTGGGATCCGACAATTTAGTTGTTTATTCTTGGTAGCCCCTCTTATGGGGAAATGTCTCCTAGTGCTTCCACTAAGCCATGGTAGCTTGCTACTGCTCCAGAACACATGGGATGATCGACATGTGTCATTGTTTGCTTTTGTGTCTGTCCCTTCGGGGAAATGTCACATGTTGTTCCTTTAAGTCCTTGTAGCTTGCTACGACTTGGGTTCATACGCTGATGACCGACACGTGCATTGCTGGGTCATGTATGCCTATCCCTGTAAGTTAGTGCCACCTTAGGTTTACGACTAGTCATGTTGGCCCGGGTTCTCTGTTATATGGATGCTAGCGACACTAATACATGAGCCAAAAGGCGCAAACGGTCCCGGGCTTGGTAAGGTGGCACCCGTGGGGATACCGTGCGTGAGGCCGCAAAGTGATATGATGTGTTACATGCTAGATCGGTGTGACTTAGGATTGGGGTCCTGACAACTTTGGTATCAGAGCCTAACTGCTTGTAGGATTAGCAACCCAAACTAATCGAAGTCGAGTCTAGAAATGCTTTAGCTATATAAGGGAATTGATTGTGGAAGGGAACATAAGGCCCTTTTTACTCCTTTACCTTATGTCCTTCTAATCTAAGTCACCCTCTTCTTTCCTATGGGGATTAAGGACTAGGCTTCTCATCATTCTACCAGGATCACGTGTTATCAATTTGGAGACTTATAGGATTGTTTGATTCAAGCCTCAGTTCAGTTTCTACTACTTCCGTGTGTTGATGGTTGATCTCGGAACCTTGATATTACGATATGGAGTGGTTATGCCACCATTTTGCAGGATGTCTCAAAATCCTTTTTGAGCATTTACAGCCATTATGCTGTCCGAGTCATCCCAGCTTTCTAAATAGTCTGATGCATTTGTAATCCCCTTCTTCCCATTCTCGATGTTCCTTTGGGCCAGATTAGCCACACTAATCAGTGTGTTGAGGTACTCTGTTGCCTCGACATATATGTTGAAGCTGTTAATAGGACACTAGGGTATCTTAGAGAACCACCTAGAGATTCAGTCTTTGTGTTGTATCCCCAGTGTGATGATTCTGGCCATCATTCTTGAAAGCATCTCGTGATGTTATTTTGTTAGTAGGTATTCTATTTCTGGCTTCTTGAACCCAAGATTCTCTCTACTTACTTCATGTTGATAATGTTGCTCGTTCCTTTAGGATATTAATAACCTTTGCAATAGTCCTCGAGTTCCGTGGTATATCATTCTTCCAACTACCATGAACCAATGTGACAAAAGTTCTTTCGAACCAAAAGATCACAACCAAAGTGCTCTTGATGAGTTCTCTATTCTACGTTGTGAATCTGCCAGTCCTTTTCTCTGTTGCATGGGTTATCTGGGAGAAATATGTTGAGCTTTGTTTGACATACTAATCTATGCACCCCCAACTCAGAAAACCATATGTTCCTTGAGTTGTCCCTCTTTAGTGGTATTTCGGCCTCTGTCTATTAGTTGATAGTCAAGGGTAGGTGTGCATTCGTGTTCATCGATGCCTTTTATTCTTATGGTACATCAATTATTTCCATTTCAGAATGGCTTAGGAGAAACAAACTCCAGTACCTCATCCATATCTAGGATTGGGTCAAAATAGTTGTATTCTGCAGATCATAATGCTAATCCAGCTTCTGTTCTGTTCTACCTTGGAGTATTACCATCTTTATATCAAGAATATCATGGGAATTGTACACCATCCTATGAACTCTTGATATAGTGATACTTGTAGCCATCATTGTTCATTTCTCGGTTCCTGTGTTGTTGTAACTGGAATGCCGGCAAGTGAACCATGGTGTGTGAAATCAACACTTGTAGCAACCCTGTTGCTTGTAGTTAATGGATGCTAATTTCATTCCTAGTGTAATGGTTATTGAATCATCATCCTAAGATTGATCGTGCTACCTTGTCCATTTTTCCAAGTGCACCATTCGATCAATGAGTGGGATCGTGTCAACACCTTGCTCTTTTGATCATATCATCTTGCCCTGAAAAGCAAGGTTGTACTCGAGCTTAATAACATATAGGGGTCCCGACACGTTGTGAACATGTCGGTTGGGCAATGGCTGGACCGCGTGTCCAAAATGGTCATTTCCCACTAGGGAAGGCTATGGCTATAAATAGCCACCCCACGCCGGCTTTGTCCGGTGGCTGCTCCGTTTGATTCTGAGTAGATTGTTGAGCAACCCCCTGTCTGAGCAATTTGAATTTAAAATACACCGAGAGAAAACCCCTAGAGCTGAAGAATTAGATAGTGGTTCAGCATCACTCGAATCTAAGTCTAGTACGCTCTGCCTATTACTCTTGAGAGATGGAAACTCTCTAGACGGTTAGGTGTCAATTTCTTCAAAGACCAAGAGTGATTGTAGTTCTCGAAGAAGTCTATAAAGGTTCGGAGATCTCCTCAAGTATCTACCATGAGTGATCGACATTGGTTGACGAACCAATTTTCGAGGAGAATAGGGTGAAGAGAGTTTATCTCTTGTGTTAAGTCACAGCCCCTCAAACTAGACGTAGTCCTTGTGTAGAAGGACGAGCTGGTCGAACAAATACCTTGTTGCCATTGAGCATCACTAGTTACGTCTGCTATCCATATTTACATTTGATCTGTTTTCCTTCATGTGATTTGTCTCGATGCATGCTTTAGTTTCCATTCGGTACTTAGTTATAGCTCACTGTAATCTGTTTTCATTCGCTTCGCTGCTGGGTTCCCAGAGTTTTGAGATTTCCAAATAATTTTTAAAAGTCCCATTCATCCCCCTCTGGTAGACATACTCTGTTCCTACAATTTGTATCAGAGCAAGGTACTCCTTTACTCTGCTCATTTTGGTCCAATCACCTTGGAGTTTAAGCATGTCTTCAGTGAGCTACAAGTCGCATCTCAAGATTCCCATCTTCGATGTGACGGACTATCCCTTCTATAAGGATAAGATGAAGATCCGTCTCCGAGCAATTGATGATGATATGTGGAACGTCGTGTAGTTTGGGTTCACGGTTGAAATACCTCAAGCCCCCACCGACTAGGAGAAGAAACTCATTCAGATGGATGCTCAAGCTAAAAATGAAATTGGCGGCCATCTCTCTCAGGCTCAATTTCTTCGCCATCGCTAGTACGAAACTGCGAAGGATTTGTGGGACGTCCTTGGGAAGATAAATGAATGTGTTTCAACTTAGAAAGAAGCTCGAATTGATACTCTTCGAGCGAAATTCAATCGATTCAAGCGCATTGGAAATGAAAGCTGTCAACAAACTTTCAATCGTTTGAGTGACATAGCAAATGAGCTTCAAGGTCTCGGCACCAAAGACATCACTGATCATGAAGTTGTAAAGAAACTGCTCCGATCACTTGAAAGTTCATTCGACACACTAGTCTTGATGATTCGTGGACGAGCTGATTTCAAAACCCTCGACTCTGCTGATATCATGGAAAGATTGAACACCCATGAAGATCAAGAATAAGAGAAAAGAGATCTGTATGGCCCAAGTGAATGCAAAAATCATGCTCTCAAGGTTGTAGCTGATTCGTCCTCCGATGGAAATGCCGAAGAAGATTCAGATGACCCAGAAAGGCTCAGCAAAGATCTTGCATTAATCACGAAAAGATTCCACCACCTTCATAGGAAGAGCCAATTCCAGAAGAAAGGTTCAAGCAACTCTGGCAGTTCAAAATCTTCATCAAAACCTACTGGAGAATACACCCGCTTCAAGTGCAAAAATCCTAGACATTTCATTTTGGACTGCCCTCTCTAGGAAGCTGAAATCCGTGCTAGTGGAAGATATGATTCTGGCAACTATTGAGGCAAAAGTAAGAGCAAGAACTATGACTCTGATGATGAGAAGAAGACAAAGAATTTCTTCAAGAAGAAGACAACTCCACATCAAAATCTTCATCAAGATCTCCCTCAAGAAATCCTTCCAAGTCCTCCTCTAACTGCAAGAATAACTCTCGCAAGGCCAAGGCATACATCGGCACGGAGATGGATTCTGATGAAGAAGAATCTTCTGACTCCGAAGAAGCTGATGAATCCGATGAGGATTCCGACTCTGGCATGGCCTACATAGCATATGCCTCCTCCCCTGCAACAAACTTCTTCAGGAATCCATCAAGCGATGATGAATCTCCTGCCTAATGCTTCATGGCCAAAGCCTTGAAGGAAAAGGTATCCTCCAAACATCACAAGGTTCACTCCAGTGATCAATATTCTTATGATGAGGATGACCATGATAAATTGATCAAGATTGTTAATATTCAACAAAGCTCTCTTGAGAAAATTGAGCAAACCCTCAGGAAATATGAAGGGTTGTTGGTTTAGGAGATGGAGAAAAATCTGTCATTGACTGAAGAGTATTCCACTCTCAATTCACAAATGGAAGAACTTTCAAATCGTCATGATTTTCTGACCTATGATTACCTAAAAAGAAAACAAGAACTTGAGGTGCTGAGAGAGGCTCATGAGGATTTGATCAGAGAAAATTCTCTTCTCACCCAACAACTTAAAGAGAAACCTGAAGTGTTTATACCACCTTGCTTAAAATGCCTTGAATGAACCAACGCTGAATCAAATATTGAATCCTCTGTGAATGCTAACCCCTCTATCGATGAAAATGGTTCTGTTTTTGATGAAAATGCTAGGTTGATGGATCTTCTTGTGGTAGGAATGTCCAAATCTCTCAAAGGGCATCAAACCCTTTGTGACGTTATGAAGAAATCTATTCTTCACAAAAATCCTAGGAAAGAAGGTATCAGTTTCGGGAGGAAACTGAATGAAAATGGCTCCAACTGGGAACCTGACCAATATCCTCGCACTGTGTGGGTGCCTGCCAAGAGAAAAACACTCGATCCAGCTTTGCTTTCGGGATATAACACTCGCATCCCCGAATATCCTGATAATGATTCTCTAGACAACTATAAGTTCAAAAACCAACATGGTGAGGCTATTGCTCGCTATATTGGACCAAATAGCAGGAATGGCCCCCCACAGAAAGCCATATGGGTGCCCAAGAAAAACATGGAAGCATTACCTGTTACCACGTTACTAACCATGCAGGCTTCAAAATGCTCGTTATTTTCTTGAAAAAGTTCGACAGAATGAGTACATGCATACCTCACTATGCTCATTCGTCTGGAATGAAGTTCAATGCTTATTCCTTTGATTATGCTCGCACCTCCTCGAGTGACATTCATGTTTATCGAAAGAAATCATATCCTGCTCGTTCATTTGTTTTGAAGCCACCTGCAAATATGTGGGTGGTTAAGAAAGCCTAATTCTTCTGCAGGTCTATGTCTCCAGGTGTAACGAATGGATAATGGATAGTGGATGCACTTGTCATATTACCGGAGACAAGTCGTTGTTTGTCGATCCTAACTTAACTACTTCTCCACTGAAGTATATCACCTTTGGCGACAACAACAAGGGAAAGGTAATTGGATTAGGTAAAATTGCTATATCTAGAGACAAGTCCATTGATGATGTTTTATTTGTTCAGTCTCTTGGTTTCAATCTCATGTCAGTTGGCAAGCTTTGTGATCTAGGCATGCTAGTTCTATTTGCCATATCCAAATGCAATGTCTTTATGGCCTCTAACAATTCCTTCGTATTCGAGGGAATTAGAAAAGGTGATCTATATATTGTGGATTTCTCTAAGGGTCCCTCAGTCCAAACTTGTTTGCTTGCAAAGGCAACTGAAGGTTGGCTGTGGCACCGAAGGCTTGGTCATGCAGGTATGAGAAACTTGCAAACCCTAGTGAAGAAAATTCATCTCCGTGGCATTCCTGATCTAAAATTTGACAAGGATCGTCTTTGTGCTGCATGTGAGGCTGGTAAATTGGCCAAGAAGCATCATTCATCAAAGACTGTTATGACCACAACAAGACCTCTGGAAATTTTTCATATGGATTTATTCAGACCTCAAAACTATGCAAGTTTCGGTGGCAATCATTATGGCTGGGTTATTGTTGATGATTTCTCTCGTTACACTTGGGTATTCTTTCTCGAAGATAAGACATGCACCCAAGATATCTTCAAAAGCTTCACTAAGAAGGCCCAGAATGAATATGATGTGCGAAATAAGCATGTCAGAAGCGACAATGGCATTGAGTTAAAAAACACTCGTATCGATGAATTTCTTGACGAAAATGGTATTACTCATGCGTTCTCTTCCGCATACACTCCCCAAGAGAATGGAGTTGTTGAGCGAAAGAATAGAACTCTCATCGAATTGGCGAGAACAATGTTCAGTGAGTATAAAACTCCTATTGACTTCTGGGCCGATGCTATTAACACTGCTTGTCATGTTATCAATCGTGTTTATCTTCACAAGTTCCTTAAGAAAACTTCACATGAGCTTATCACTGGCAAGAAACCAAATGTTTCTTATCTACATGTTTTTGGTGCACCTTGTTATATTCGTGTTATGAATCAAAGTTTGCACCTAAGGCACATGAAGGTTTTCTTCTTGGTTATGGCTCAAACTTGCATACTTATCTTGTCTATAACTCTCACCACAGGAAAGTTATGGAAACGGTAAATGTGCGGTTTGATGAATCTAACGGCTCCCAAAAGGAGCACCTGCCAAATGTGATAGATGAACCACCGATTTCGGATGCTATTCGAAAAATGGTTGTTGGGAGCATCAACCCAGTTGAAGGAAATGTACCTGAGTCCTTTGATGATGATACCCCCGTGACACGAAGCAGAACTGGTCAAGCCACTGCCGAAGCAAATGCCACTCCAAATGCAAATGGCAATCAAATTCCAAATGCCAATCAAAATGTCAATCCCGAAGGGAATGGAGATACAAATGCTGATGAAAATGATAATGATCATCAAGATGAAAATACTCATCCACAAGTGGCTAATCGAGTTGATCCTTTATTAATTCTCGATGAACTCGAGAATCCAGTTTATCGACCCACAACTCATTCACATACTCGTTTAGCTAACTACTATGGCAGTTTCTCCTTTGTTTCATTGGCAGAACCTACCAAGTATGAAGAAGCCATGAATGGTCCAGATTGGATGAATGCTATGCAAGAGGAGTTGGTGCAATTTGAACTAGATGATGTTTGGAAATTGGTTGACAATCCAAATCCTAAGAAGCATAATATCATCGGCCCAAAATGGATATTCCAGAATAAGAAATATGAAAATGGCATTGTTGTCAGAGACAAAGCACTTCTTGTTGCTCAAGGGTATACACAGGTAGAAGGTATTGATTTCAGTGAGACATATGCTCCTGTTGCGCGCCTTGAGGCAATTCGTATTCTTCCCGCTTATGCAATGCTTTATCAAATGGATGTGAAAAGTGCTTTCCTCAATGGTGAAATTGATGAGGAAGTATATGTTAGACATCCACCTAGATTTAAACACCCTTAGTTTCCTAACAAAGTTTTCAGGTTGAAAAGGCTCTATATGGGCTGAAGCAATCCCCTCGAGCATGGTATGACACCTAGTTTCCACCGATCCCACTGTTTTCACTTGAGCTATTGATAATGATCTATTCGTATGTGAAATTTATGTGGATGATATATTATCTTTGGTTGTACTAACAATGCTTGCAGCTTAGAGTTCGGAAAAATGATGTCCGAGAAATATCAAATGTCAATGATGGGTTGAAAAGATCGATATGGTTGACTAGAGGGGGGGCTGAATAGGCAACTAATAATTTTTAGCTTTTCTTGACCAAATTAAACATAGCATCAAATAGGTTGTCTAGATGTGCAACTAGGTGAGCAACCTATAAGATGCAACAAGAACACGCACACAAGCAAGCAAGGAATACAACACAATAAAAGCTTGCACAAGTAAAGGTATGAGATAACCAAGAGTGGAGCCGGTGGAGATGAGAATGTGTTACCAAAGTTCCTTCCCTTTGAGAGGAAGTACGTCTCCGTTGGAGCGGTGTGGAGGCACAATGCACCCCAAGAAGCCACTAGGGCCACCGTATTCTCCTCACGCCCTCACACAATGTGAGATGCCATGATTCCACTATTGGTGCTCTTGAAGGCGGCGACTGAACCTTTACAAAAAAGGTTGGGTCTATCTCCACAACTTAATTGGAGGCTCCCAATGACACCACGAAGCTTCACCACAATGGAATATGGCTCTTTAGTGACTGTCGTGGTTCTAACTCTGACAGTGATGTAGGGGGGTATGTATGGAGAGGCTAGATCTCAGCTATTGGGAAGTTGTAAATACACCAAAATGTATGAGTTCAGGCCCTTCGTGGAGGAAGTAATAGCCCTACGTCTCGGTGCCTGGAGGCGGTCGACTGGATTACTGGCGTGTGAATAACAGGGGTGCGAACCCTTCATATTGAGGAGGGGGTGGCTTATATAGAGTTCGCCGGCCCCCTCCTGCCCTCAGTAATGCAGGGTTTAAGGTACATTTAAGGTTGGGCGTTACCGGTAACGCCCTTAATAAAGTGTGATAATGACCATAAAGACTACTTAATAGCCGACCGTTTGCCTGTGGAGTGACTCTAGGTCTCCTGGCAGTCGAGTGGTTGGCTTCATGGTCGAGTGTCTTGAACCCGTCGAGTGGGATACCTTCAAGTCGATTGAAAGGTGACTTCTCCTAGGGATGTCCCAGGGTAGGGCTTTTTGGACAGGCCCGTGCCCCTACCCTAGGTACATGGCTTCATCATTAGCCCCCGAATGGATCGAGGTTAGAGTGGGGAAAGAGTTGGAGATCTTTCCGACCGGTTCTTTGGGCTACGTGAGCGCCTCGTCTTGGGCCAACCGTCACGGATGACGTCATCAACCTCTTTCAGTCGCCTTGCTCCATTCCAGGCCTTTCGTCGAGTGAATTTCTTTATGTGTGACATACCGAGTGTTGGCGCGAGCGGGGTCTTCTGTTTTAGCAAGTTGTTCTGCGACCCGCGGGTGTCGCGGGATTCGGATTTCGGGAAGCGCGTGGGACGGGAGCGGCCGCAGTAATCGGAAGTGATAAAGTGGAAGCTCCTCGATCCTCGCGTCGCCTTTTTCGCCAGGTACTGCGCGCGCGTCTGTTACAGGATTTGACTGGATAGCCTGGGCCTACCAGTCAGCCACTCGGGAGCGGCCCCTTATAAGTTGCCGGCTCGGGGTTTCCAAACAGTGCGCTTCCTTCTTCCTCTCTCCCTTCGCGAGTTCCTCTGCCACCTCCGTTCTCACCCTAGCGCCACGGGTCCGTGCAAGATTTGCCGGCGACGATGGCGAAGGATAAGACATCCGCTCTGGAGCGCGCGAAGAAGGCGGTGGCGCAGGGGAAAGGGAAGAGGTCCGCGCGGGGCGGATCCTCCTCAAGGTCTACTCTGCCCCAGGCTGGATCCAAGGCAACTGGATGCCGTCGGTGATCCGGCAAGAAGATCTCGACGACATGGTCGAGGGGGGGGTCCTTCCCCACGAAGCCGCGCGTCTCCCGGGGAGAGAGATCGAACCTCAGCCCCGTGACGGTGAGTGCATGCTCCTAGCCACCCATGTCGACCGCGGGTTTTCTCTGCCGCCCCATCCTTTTTTCCGGAGCTTCCTGAACTTCTTCGGAGCACAGCTTCACCACTTCACTCCCAACTCCATCATATACCTTGCTGCTTTCATTTCCATGTGTGAGGGTTTCTTGGGTTGCCGCCCCCATTGGGGTCTCTTCAAGCACATCTTTACCTGTCATTCTCAATCGGTCAAGAAGGCCAAGTCGAGTGATGAAAGGACGCAGGTGATCCAGCTGTGCGGGGGCCTGGCGATCCAGACGAGGGGAAAGAGTTGTTTTCCATCTATCACTTTCCCGGAGTCGGTCTGTGGCTGGCAAGCGACCTGGTTCTACTGTCAAGACCAGGCGACCCCAGGACAGTCGACTGGTCTCCCCCCTTTCTCACTCGACCGAGCTGAAAAACCTGCTTCTCTGAAAGTGGCGCCGGAGGAAAGGGCCCAAGTCAAAGTGCTGGCCGGTCGAGTGGTTGAGCTTGTCCGTGAGGGCGTGACGGGCATGGATTTGCTGGAGGTCTTCCTCCGGAGGCGCATCCAACCGCTCCAGGCTCGTGACCACCCGATGTGGCTGTACTCGGGTCTTGACGACACCACTCGGATCCACCCGAAGGAGGTCACTGATGAGATGCTGGAGGGGTGGATGTCGAGCATCACGGGAAACAAGGACAACCCCCGAGGAGCCAGGAGGGTAATTCCACTCAACAACTCGTACGACGTGGACCAGGTATGTCTCTATGCTCCTGACTGAGATCTTGGTTTTCTTCATTGGTCTTCTTTGAGTTGGTCGATTGACCTTTGTCTTGTCTGTTGTTTTTCAGGTGACTACTGAGATGTACTCGACGCCCAATGGGGCACAGGGGCCAACTGAGGAACGGGAGGCGAGCGGAGGTGAGAGCGGGGACGATCAAGGCGAGTGGGAGTCCGACGGTGAAGGAGAGGGAGGCGACGACGTCGACTCCAGCGAAGAGGAGGAGGAGGAGGTTGAACCCCCCCGCCCGGAGGGGCGATCCAAGCTCACACACGATCCAGCGCGGGAGCGTGGTAGTGCGACTGCTCCTGTTGGGCAGTCGTCGAAACGCCTTCGGACCTCTTCTCCTACGCCGACTGGAAAGGCTCCCAAGCACCCGCGCGCAGCGCCGTCCAAGCCGCCCAAGGCTCTGCCCAAGATGAAGATGGACGTCCCCACCATTTCTGGGTAATAATAAAACTTGTTTTCCTTTGTCGACCGTCGACGGATCCTTGGTCGATCCATTGAGCCAACCGACTGACTTTCGA
Organism: Triticum urartu; assembly: GCF_003073215.2. Lineage (NCBI taxonomy): Eukaryota > Viridiplantae > Streptophyta > Magnoliopsida > Poales > Poaceae > Triticum > Triticum urartu. The sequence goes on from NC_053026.1 coordinate 350,125,498, forward strand.
GGCTTGTAGTGCTGCTACTTCTGAGATCTCCGCCATGGACGACGACCAAGAGATGGAGGATGCTGTTACCTCCAACCCTGGTACGGTTACTGACGTTCCGCTTTGAGTCGACTAAACATTTATTGCAACCCTGGTCGATTGAACGTTTCCTTTGTAGCCCCTCCTCATGTTATCGACCTCCCGGATGACAACGACAACGGTCCGTTGAGAGTGAGGAGGCACAAGAGGGCGTCGGCTGACAAGACCCCCCAATCCGCTCCGGCGTCCGAGGCCGTGGCTCGGGATGGTGGTGACACCACTCGGGCTTCTGTGACCTTCGCCGTTCCTCTGGCGAGTGCGCGGCCCTCGTCGTCGACTGCGGATCCGTCTTCGCTTTTTGCCGCATACCCCGTCCCTGAGGACCAAGCGGCTGCTGCAAAAGAGGCCATACGTCAGGCGGGGATCATGATGGAGCAAGTGAAGTTGGCTCTTCAGAGCAACGTCCAGGTCAGTCGACTCAACGTTTGGTCTGTTATGATATGCTGTTTGAAGAATCTCTTTTCCGAAGATCTTTGTATCTGTACACCCACTGGGTGTGTCTGCCAATTCTTGGACGAGTGGGGGCACGCTAAGTGCACCCACTGGGTGTAGTCCCCGAGACTACGGTGGACTGCGGGCAGTCGACTGTAGTCTTTATATTGTGTTGCTGTAGCTGTATTTCTTCATTCAGTCTGGTCAGGCCATGTCGAATGGGACTGTATCCGGTCGACTGCGGGCAGTCGACTTCTTCTCTTTTTTTTACAGTGGGGGCACGCTGAGTGCACCCACTGGGTGTAGTCCCCGAGACTACTGTCGAATGTTCTTGATTTGGCTGTAGTCTTAGAAACGTAATCATTGTCTCTTGGTTGCTCAGAAGCAACTTGTCTTGGACGTCTGTCGACTGATTTTTCTTTTTACAGAAATCTTGCGAACTTGTAGCTCGCTATACTGAGTTGGAGAATCAGCAGATCCAGCTCAACCTTAACTTGAAGCTTGCTTAGGAGAATTTGAAGAAGGCGCAAGAAGAAGCAAAAGGTATAGCTGGTGAGGTTCTCCATTCTTAACGGGTGGCTTTTCTTTCTTGTCCATTCTTGATGTTGGTTCCACTCGACGCACCATAGATAAACTGGAGGAAGCTCTGAAGAAGAAGGATCAAGACCTTGCAGAGGCACAGAAGGAGGCCTTGAGCAAAAGGAAGCTCGCAGAAGAGAAACTGGCTTCGGTCGGAACTCTTGAACAGGAGAACTCCAGACTGAAAACTGCTCTCGAGACAGCTAATCGAGATGCCAGTCGACTGAAGAAAGAAAAGATGGCTCTGCACGACAAGGTGGGTGAGCTGGCGGGGAAGGTAAAAGATCTGGAGGCTTATCTCGGTGGACTCGCTAAGAAGCTGTTCGTCATGCTCGAAGGTAATTATTCCAACCCGGCTGTCTTGTATTTGCCGAGCCCACGTACGGCCACTGTCTTATTCTTGAATCGTGTTTGCAGAATTCTGCCGGAGCTTCGAAGAGGAAACCAGTCGAGTGGAGCCAGGCTTGCATCCCGCCAATTCTCTCGTGAGGGACGAGGCTGCTATGAACGTGCTCCGACTGGAGTCTCGTGTTACCAGCGTTGTTGATTATCTTGCTCGGCTGAAGGTTGCGATGTCGTGGAACGACACATCACTCTGGCCCGGAACGGTACTTCAGAATGACCTCGAGTCCCTGATGGTCCGACTGAATGAAGTCCCGGGTCGAGTGGCGGAATGGAAGAAATCTTCTGCTAAATGTGGTGCTGATGTCGCTCTGTCTCTGGTCCGCGTCCATTGCAAGGAGGCGCGAGAAGAAAAGCTGGCCGCCATCCAAGTTGCTAATACCAGGAAGCACAACTTTCAGGACTTCATGGAGACTTCTATTGCTGCTGCCACTCGTATTGCAGACGGGATCGACTTGGACGAGTTCGTCGCCCCTTCCAGTCCTCCTCCTGAGGAATGAAAAACTTTCATGCTTCACTTTAAATTTGCCTCGGAATGCCGAGTGGATTTGTAACCGTTAAACTCCGCCGAGTCGAGGGCTTGAGTACTTTGATCTGAGGTCTGGGACCTTTTAGGCTTTATCCGATCTTGATTTCTCGTTGAATATCTTCATGGTTTGATTCGTCGAGTGAATCTTGATCTTCACTCGGAATAACCTTGTATTTGCGGCGCAGCTCCGAAGGGGAAGGTAGCAGTCGACTCGCGGATTGGGTTGTGTCTTGTACTTAGGCGAGCACTGGGCTGTAGCTAAGCCTCCGAGTGAGAGGTTTGCTCTCCACTCGGTAGGATTTTTAAACACTTAGGCGACCGTTGGGCTGCAGCTAAGCCCCCAAGTGGGAGGTTTGCTCTCCACTCGGTAGGATTTTTAAACACTTAGGCGAGCGCTGGGCTGCAGCTAAGCCCCCGAGTGGGAGGTTTTCTCTCCACTCGGTAGGATTTTTAAACACTTAGGCGAGCGCTGGGCTGCAGCTAAGCCCCCGAGTGGGAGGTTTGATCTCCACTCGGTAGGATTTTTAAACACTTAGGCGAGCACTGGGCTGTAGCTAAGCCTCTGAGTGGGAGTCTGGCTCGCCACTCGGTAGGATTTCTAATCACTTAGGCGAGGGCTTGGACTGCAGCTAAGCCCCCGAGTGGGAGGTTTGCTCTCCTCTCGGTAGGATTTTTATATACTTAGGCGAGCGCCTGACTGCAGCTAAGCCTCTAAGTGAGAGAACCTAGGCGAGTATTGGACTGCAGCTAAGCCCCCGAGCGGGAGGATTGCTCTCCACTCGGTAGGATTTTTTTTTCAAACTTAGGCGAGTGTCTGACTGCAGCTAAGCCTCTAAGTGAGAGAACTTAGGCGAGTACTGGACTGCAGCTAAGCCCCCGAGTCGGAGGATTGCTCTTCACTCGGTAGGATTTTTTCAAACTTAGGCGAGTGCCTGACTGCAGCTAAGTCTCTAAGTGAGAGAACTTAGGCGAGTACTGGACTGCAGCTAAGCCCCCGAGTGGGAGGATTGCTCTCCACTCGATAGGATTTTTTCAAACTTAGGCGAGTGCCTGACTGCAGCTAAGTCTCTAAGTGGGAGAACTTAGGCGAGTACTGGACTGCAGCTAAGCCCCCGAGTGGGAGGATTGCTCTCCACTCGGTAGGATTTTTCAAACTTAGGCGAAACGGATTCACAGCTAAGTCACCCACTGGGGGATTTCGTATGCAAACAAGAGTGACATCAATTATTGAGACGCTCTTGTCTTTGGTAAAAATGAACTGCACAAATTTTTTCTTATTACATCTCGTCCAAGGGAGAACTCAAGTGTAAAAGGGGCGGAGTAGTTCCGCATTCCAAGCTCGTGGCTCGTCGATCTGGTGATCAACATTGTAGAGGTGATATGCTCCATTGTGGAGGACTCTGGTGACGATGAAGGGGCCTTCCCAAGTAGGAGCAAGTTTGTGTGGTTTCTGTTGATCCACTCGGAGGACCAAATCTCCTTCCTGGAAGGCTCGGCTCTTCACATTTCTGGCATGGAATCGACGCAAGTCTTGCTGATAGATGGTCGATCTGATCATAGCCATTTCCCTCTCCTCCTCTAGGAGGTCGACTGCGTCTTGCCGGGCTTGCTCTGCTTCGTCTTCGTTATAAAGCTCGACTCTGGGGGCGTTGTGAAGTAGATCACTCGGCAGGACGGCTTCGGCTCCGTAGACCAGAAAAAATGGCGTTCTTCCGGTCGATCAGTTCGGGGTGGTCCTCAGCCCCCACAAAACCGACGGAAGTTCGTTGACCCAAGCGCCTGCTGAGTGCTTGAGATCACGCATCAATCGAGGCTTCAATCCTTTGAGAATCAGACCATTTGCTCTTTCAGCTTGTCCATTCGACTGAGGATGCGCGACCGACACGTAGTCGACTCGCGTGCCTTGAGAGGCGCAAAAAGCTCTGAACTTGTCTGAATCGAAGTTTGACCCATTGTCGGTGATGATGCTATGCGGGACCCCATATCTGAACGTCAGCCCTCTGACGAAACTGATAGCAGTGCAAGCATCGAGATTCTTGATAGGCTTGGCTTCAATCCATTTGGTGAACTTGTCGACTGCCACAAGCACATGCGTGAATCCGCTCCTGCCTGTTCTCAGTGGACCGACCATGTCCAGTCCCCAGACAGCAAAGGGCCAGACGAGTGGAATGGTCTTCAGGGCTGATGCAGGCTTGTGTGACACGTTGGAGTAGAACTGGCAACCTCCACACTTGTCGACTATCTCTTTTGCCATCTCATTTGCTCTTGGCCAGTAAAATCCTGCTCAGTATGCTTTAGCCACAATGGTCCGAGAGGACGCATGGTGACCACAGGTCCCCGAGTGGATATCATTAAGGATCATCTGACCCTCTTCTGGTGTTATGCATTTCTGACCGATTCCAGTCACGCTTTCCCTATACAACTGTCCCTTTATGATCGTGAAGGCCTTGGATCGGCGGACGATCTGTCGAGCCTCTTCCTCGTCCTCTGGGAGTTCTTTCCTCAAGATATATGCGATGTATGGTACCGTCCAGTCAGGAGTGATAGCCAAGACCTCCATGACTAGGTCGACCACAGCAGGAATTTCGACTTCAGTCGGATCTGTGGCACTTTTCAGTTGCGGGGCTTCTTCTGCGAAGGGATCCTCCTGGACTGACGGCGAGCGGATGTGCTCCAAAAACACATTGCTGGGAATGGCTTCTCTCTTGGAGCCTATCTTTGCCAGATCATCTGCTGCTTGATTTTTCAGTCGGGGGATTTGATGAAGCTCTAACCCCTCGAATTTCTTTTCTAGCTTTCTTACTGCGTTGCAATAGCCAGTCATAGCTGGGCTTCTGACGTCCCACTCCTTCATCACCTGATTAACCACCAAATCTGAGTCGCCGTAGACCATGAGGCGCCGGACGCCGAGTGAAATGGCCATGCGCAACCCGTACAAGAGTGCTTCATATTCTGCTTCATTGTTGGAGGAATCGAAGTGAATCTGGAGAACGTATCTGAGCTTATCTCCTCGGGGGGAGACCAATACTACCCCAGCACCAGAACCGTTCAGCATCTTAGATCCATCGAAGAACATGGTCCAGTGCTCCGAGTGAACTTGAGTCGGGAGTTGCTGTTCAATCCACTCGGCGACGAAATCTGCAATTGCTTGGGACTTGATAGCCTTCTTTGCTTCAAACTTGATATCTAGGGGGAGGAGTTCAATCGCCCACTTAGCCACTCGACCAGTTGCATCTCTGTTGTGCAAGATCTCTGACAGTGGAGCATCACTGACGACTGTAATGGAATGGTCAGAGAAGTAGTGTGCAACCTTCTTCGTGGTCATGTAGATCCCATATACAAGCTTCTGGTAATGGGGATATCTTTGCTTCGAAGGGGTCAAAACTTCAGACACATAATATACTGGGCGCTGAACTCTAAAGGCCTTTCCTTCTTCTTCCCGCTCGACCGCGAGTACTGTACTGACAACTTGTCCCGTGGCCGCAATGTACAGCAGCAGAGGCTCTTTACTGATTGGGGCAGCAAGCACCGGCTGGGTGGAGAGCAGAGCTTTGAGCTCTGCAAACGTTGCGTCAGCTTCTGGAGTCCACTCGAACTTGTCAGACTTCTTCATCAGTCGGTAAAGAGGCAACGCCTTTTCACCGAGACGAGAAATGAATCGACTTAGAGCGGCCAAGCAACCTGTAAGTTTCTGGACATCGTGTACACGCACAGGGCGCTTCATCCGGAGTATGGTGCCAACTTTCTCGGGATTGGCGTCGATTCCTCGTTCGGAAACGAGAAAACCGAGTAACTTTCCACCTGGAACTCCGAATGTGCACTTTGATGGATTGAGCTTGATATCGTATCCCCTGAGGTTAGCAAAGGTTTCGGCAAGGTCAGTCAGTAGGTCGGAACCTTTCCGTGACTTAACCACAATATCATCCATGTATGCTTCTACGTTCCGACTGATCTGAGTGAGTAAACACTTCTGAATCATCCTCATGAACGTGGCTCCAGCATTCTTGAGGCCGAAGGGCATGGTGACATAACAGAAGCACCCAAATGGGGTGATGAATGCCGTTTTGATCTCGTCGGGTCCATACAGACAGATCTGATGGTACCCTGAATAAGCATCTAGAAAAGACAAACGCTCACACCCCGCGGTCGAGTCCACTACCTGGTCGATGCGGGGGAGAGGGAAATGATCTTTCGGGCAGGCCCGATTGATGTGTTTAAAGTCAATGCACATCCGAAGTGACTTGTCCTTTTTGGGGACCATGACAACATTGGCGAGCCACTCGGAGTGGTAAATCTCTCGGATGAACTCCGCTGCTAAGAGCCGAGCCACCTCCTCGCCAATAGCTTTCCTCTTCTGGACGGTGGACCGTCGAAGATGTTCTTTCACAGGCTTGAACTACGGGTCGACTCGTAGACGGTGCTCAGCCAGCCACCTGGGAACTCCAGGCATGTCAGAAGGCTTCCATGCGAAGACGTCCCAGTTCTCACGGAGAAACTGGATGAGCGCTTCTTCCTATTTGGAGTCGAGCGTCGTCGAGATGTGAGTCGGAGCAGCGTCGGGGTCGGTCGGGTGAATGTGAGCTGGCTTAGCTTCACCGGACGACTGAAAAGCAGATTCTGAAGCAGGCTTCTTGGCTCGTAGCAATTCACTCGGATCAACAGTCTTCTGGTACTCTTGTAGCTCAACAACTGCCATCTGAGCGTCAGCAATCTTCGATCCTTTCTGAAAACATTCTTCTGCTTTCTTCCGATTGCCGGTAACGGTGATCACACCTCTGGGGCCGGGCATCTTCAACTTGAGATACACGTAGCATGGTCGAGCCATGAAGCATGCATAAGCTGGCCGGCCCAGAATAGCATGATAAGCACTTTGGAAGTCCACAACCTCAAATGTCAACTTTTCCCTGTGGTAATTCTTTGAATCACCGAAAACCACGTCAAGAGCAATCTGGCTGAGTGACTCGGCTTTCTTTCCAGGAATGACTCCATGGAAGCTCATGTTGCTGGCACTGAGCCTGGACATCGGAATGCCCATCCCTTTCAATGTTTCAGCATACAATATGTTCAGGCCACTGCCACCATCCATCAGGACTTTGGTCAGTCGAGTGCCTTCGACAACTGGGTCGACCACCAAAGCTTGCCTCCCAGGGTTGGCAATGTGCGTAGGGTGATCGGACTGGTCGAATGTGATGGCAGTCTGAGACCACTTCAGATAACTGGGTGTCGCCGGAGCAACCATATTCACCTCACGGTTAATGACTTTCAGTCGACTTTTGCTTTCGACATCAGCAAAAATCATCAGGGTGGAATTGATTTGGGGATATCCGTCGTCGCTATCTTCCTTGTCCTCGACTCTGTCCGACTCTTTTTCCTTATCTTTGGGCTGTTTGCCTTGAAACTGCTGGATCAGGAGCCGGCACTGTCGAGTGGTATGCTTTGGGTAAATGAAATTACCCTCTTCATCTTTCTTGGTGTGGATGTGACATGGCAGATCCAAAACATCATTTCCATCTTGATCCTTGACTTTCTTGGGCTTCCAGGGGCCTTTGGGTTTTCCCTTGAAATTTCCATGGGTTGCGGCCAGGGCCTCCCCAGGGGCGGCTGGCTCGGCCTTCCGCTTCTGCTTCCGAGTGGAATTGCCTTCGGTTTCCTGGGCGACTGCTTTCTGCTTGCCACTCCGGAGTCGATCTTTATCTTCTCCGTTAGCGTATTTGGTGGCAATTTCCATCATCCGATTCAGGGACATTTCTCCGGTCCGACCGAACTTCAGGTTCAACTCTCTGTTCTTGACGCCTTCTTTAAAGTCACAAACTGCTTGGTGATCCGGTACGTTCTCAACTGTGTGATGCAAAGTGATCCACCTCTGGATGTAATCCCTCAGAGTTTCACTCGGCTTCTGCACGCAAGACCGCAATTCTGTAAGGCCTGCGGGTCGCTTGCATGTTCCCTCAAAGGTTGTGACGAACACTCGAGAGATATCCTCCCAAGTGTAGATGCTGCTGGGTGCTAACTGATTCAGCCACGCTCTTGCCGAGCCCTCTAACAGGAGAGGCAGATGCTTCATAGCCACCTCATCATTGCCACCGCCAATCTGTACAGCCACTCGGTAATCTTCGAGCCAAGTGTCAGGCTTAGACTCACCGGTGAACTTGCTGACTCCAGTCACCAACCGAAAGTTGGGAGGAATCACCGCGGCCCTGATGGCTCGACTGAAACACTCTGGCCCTGAAACACGTATTCTGCTGCTGGCGGGTGCATCTCTGTTCTGGCCTTCCCGATGAGCCCTGTTCCTATCAACCAAGCCTTGAACGAGGACAGATCTCGCGTCAAATCCTGGGTCCCTGGGGTCGACGGGAATCCTCTGCCCAACGCTATGAGGGCACCTGTCATCTCGATGTCGAGGCGCATATGACCCACTCCTCGGGGGAGGGGTTGGCACTCGACGTCGATCATCATCATCGGATCGGTGATCATACTGCTCATTCCTTCTGTACTGATCATGCCTGTCGCCACGTCCCTCATGCCTCGGGGGCGACTGCGGGCTGTGAGCCGACTGGATTGTATCTGTTGCAACGGATCGACTGTGGATCCTATTCCACGACTGAGAAACAGCGGAATTCTGGTTTCCCGCCGCCCGGAGCAACGCTCTAATCTGTAACAAGCCCCTGCCAGCCTCCGACTGGGAGGGCTGAATCGATTCTGCTATACGGGCCGCGGCAGCCAAATTCTGAACTGGGGTTCAGTATACTTGCGTCGGCGGGAAGAGCTGGCATCGACTAGACTCGGGAGCCCGCTGACGCGCTTGCTCGTCGAGTGCTCGCTGGTGATTCTCCAGTCGAGTGCGCTTGGCCAAATTAGCCAAGCGCGCGTCCTCCAAGGCCCGGGCCTCGGGGGACTCTCCGATGATAGGAGTGCGGAGTGCGTCCGTGTTACGGCGGCGAAGCTCCTCTCGCTGTAATGACGTGAGAGGTTCGGGGAGATACTCATTGTGGGGATGTGACGGGTCGCCCCCACCCGCGCCTCCATCAGCGCGAGGGAAACCGGGAGGGCTGTGTGTTCCATCGACCGCCAGGATCTCAGCCGCTGGGTCGCTGCTATCGCACTCGGATGCGGTCTCCGTGGAGCCAGTCGACAGGTCGAACAGGCCGCAGAGGGATTCGTCGGGCTCGATTGCCGCGACTTTCGGGGCGGCCGACTGGCGAGCCACGGCATGCCTCACCCACCTCTGAAGTCTCGACCAACCGGAGAGCTTGCGCCGGTGGGAGATAGAGCGGGGAGACGATACGGGGGCCGACCGATACTGGGTCGACGGCTGCCGCAGGAGGACGCCACGAACGCATGCGCGGAAATGCGTCGCACTGCGGACGGGGAGCGCGTCGATGTCGAATGGCGCCTCCTGAAGTCAGGCGGAGTCGTCGATGATGAACGTGAGCGCGCCGAGGCGGATCTCGCGGCCCTCCACCAAAACTCCGCACGAAACCATGGTCAAAGGGATTGGAAAAATCACAACTTCTCTAATCAGGCGCTAAGATTCCTGCCCCAAGGTGGGCGCCAACTGTCGTGGTTCTAACTCTGACAGTGATGTAGGGGGGTATGTATGGAGAGGATAGATCTCAGCTATTGGGAAGTTGTAGACACACCAAGACGTACGAGTTCAGGCCCTTCGCGGAGGAAGTAACAGCCCTACGTCTCGGTGCCCGGAGGCGGTCGACTAGATTACTGGCGTGTGAATAACAGGGGTGTGAACCCTTCATACTGAGGAGGGGGGTGGCTTATATAGAGTTCACCGGCCCCCTCCTGCCCTCAGTAATGCATGGTTTAAGGTACATTTAAGGTTGGGCGTTACCGGTAACGCCCTTAATAAAGTGTGATAATGACCATAAAGACTACTTAATAGCCGACCGTTTGCCTGCGGAGTGACTCTAGGTCTCCTGGCAGTCGAGTGGTTGGCTTCATGGTCGAGTGTCTTGAACCCGTCGAGTGGGATACCTTCAAGTCGATTGAAAGGTGACTTCTCCTAGGGATGTCCCAGGGTAGGGCTTTTTGGACAGGCCCGTGCCCCTACCCTAGGTACATGGCTTCATCAGTGACCTCAACCATCTAAGGTGCTCGAACACCCAGGAGTAACAAGATCCGCAAGTGATTAGTGGGGGGAATCAAATTTCTCTTGGTGGAAATGTAGATCGGGGCCTTCTCAACCAATCCCTAGAAAATCAACAAGTTTGATTGGCTAGGGAGAGAGATCAGGAAAGAATGAGCTTTTGAATGGCAATTGAGCTTGGGAAGAAGAGATCAACCTTAGGAAGAAGAAGACCCCCTTTATATAGGGAAATAAAAATAACCCTTTTGCCCTGTGCCCGCAGCTAAGCGGTACTACCGCTTAGGCGGTACTACCCCGTACAAGCCTAAAGTACACTAGATGTACCTACAGTAGTGCCATTGGAGCGGTACTACCGCTGCCCCTAGCGGTACTAGCGCTTAGGGATTTTAGACCTGGAGAGGTAGCAGTAGTAGAGGGTGCCCGGGCGGAAGTACCGTGTGAACTGGTATGACCATCCTAGTGCCGCTCTACTACAGCTTAGTGCAAAGTGGGAACATAACCTTGCACAGAGGAAAACCCCGCAAGCGGTAGTGGCGGCGGTAGTATGGGCTGTAGTACCGCCAGAGCGGTACTACCGTACTACTACCGCCCTACTACCATTAAAAGGAGACCGACAATAGAATGTTGCACGCTCGGGGAAACCCTAAGAGGTAGTGCCACGGAAGTACCAAGCGGTACTACCGCATAAGCGGTACTACCGTGGGCACTAGTGGTACTATCGCTTGCAAGACACTGAAACACCACCGAAAACATATGGAAACACTCCAGAGAAGGGAAAGGAAGCCGTGGGTGCATATGGGGCTGTGTATGTGGTGATTCCACCCATACCATTCCTAAGCGGACCCCCTCTTAATAGTATGGCTTTCCGATGACTTAAATCCACCGAAAAGAAACATAGAGAACCGCCGTCTTCGATAGGCTCCGAGGGGCACCGAATCGTCTATTGCCTAGACCTGAGATAGCTGAAATGCTCAATGCACACGATTAGTTCGCAAATGCACTGTCATCAATCACCAAAACCACTTAGGGAGAAATATGCCCTTACAATCTCCCCCTTTTGGTGGATTGATGACAATACGTGATTTGCACATAGAGATATATAATGAGAATAAGCAAACCCAAAATCTATAAAATATAGACAGGCTCCCCCTAGATGTGTGCATTCTATAGATGTGCTTTGGACTGCACAACACACAAAGTAGGATCAAAACTCCCCCTATATTTTATAGACAAGGCAATCCTTGCAACAATATAAGTGACACTAAGCATGGAAATCAATAAGAACAATAAGCATAATCTCACGCACATAGGGTCATGATAAGGATTGCAAAGGAAGCATATGTCTTACACCATATGAAAGAGTCTCACACCAAACCAAAGCAAACAAAGAAAAAGAGTTCACAAGCAGAAACTCAGAAGCAAACAAAAACAGAACCAAGCTTGTAACTCAACAACACCCTGTAGAAAGACAAATCCCCGTCCTAAACCTCTCCCCCTTTGGCATCGAGACACCAAAAGGGGCAAAGAGTGATATAACACAACTCCACATGGCACTAGTATCCTCCCATGGACTCGTTAGACTCCTCAGAATCGGACCCATCGACAGACTCCTCCTCAGACTCGTCGGTCTCCTCCTTGATCTCCTAATCCTGACCTGGAGCAGATGTAGCATCATTGGACTCATCTGAGTCCATCCAATGAGAGTGTGAATAAATTCACTTGTCCTTCGGAGTGATACGATCCTTAGAGTCATCCTGAACTGGAATCTCAAGCTTCCTCATAATAGCCTTCCTCTCCTGACGAGCCTTCTTGGCTTCCACATGTGCCAAGTACATCTTGTGTTGAACATCGGTCTGAAGTCAAAAGAGCGTCTTCACCTTGTGCTTGAGCTTAGCCGCCCAACCTGACTGACCAGACGAATGCTTAGTGCCGGGAGCAAGGCCACCATCATCACCGTGAACCTCTCTAGAAGCAGAAGAAACTGCCGCCTCAGGATGAGTAATAGAGGCCCAAAGCTCCTTCTGACGCAAGTTGAGAACGTCATGAGAAGTCAAGGGTCCGGTCTCAAGTGGCACACCGGGGAAAGTGGAGCTCCAGGTAGTCTGAATCAACTTTAAGATGAAGGGAGCACAAAACGGGCAATGATCTCCATAAGTATCATTCACCAGCTCCTTCCACATGACATGATAGACATCCAAGACTGCATCCGTGCCCTTTTCAGAGTGGCATAATAGTAACATATCCACAAGGTGCCCATGCACCATGTCCAAGTTACTGATCCGAGGAAAGAGAGTGTGCCGGAAAATGCGATGCATAATGTCAAAGAAAGGCTTCAGCTCCTTCTTGACACATTTCTCTGTCTTGGTGATGATGATATGAGGACGCAACTTATCCTTGTGAGTAGGCCCCCCCCTTCATGGCGAGGACGAAGGCCAAGGGGCTTCCTCAGCCCCTCATCAGGATATCCAAGAAGCTCCATAAAAGCACCCCAAGTGGTGCGCAACTGCCTGCCATTGGTCATTGTAACATCCCAAATTTTCAATTTGGAATGTTATACATTAGATCATCAATGCCTATCATAATTTATTTTCTTTTGGTTGTGATCCTAGAAAATTCCATGCAACTCAAGGACCCAGGCAGAGAGTTGGGGATTTCGTTATTTTCATATTTGAGTTTTCTCAAATTTTGAGAATAGGATCATTTGATTTTAATTATTTTATCATCAATTATTTCTATTACAAAAACATGAGAGAGGGAATGAAATGACTTTCCCAAAATAAAGAAATATTGAGGATTTAATAATAAAATCAAACAAGATTTTATTTCGGAGTTTTTCGGTATTTTATTTGAATTTAGGAAAAATGTGCGTTTTTCAAAATTGCATTTAGGCCCCAAATAAATGTTCACCTTGTGCGGCTTGATTTTAGACGCCCGGGAAAATTTATTTCGGGATTTTTGGAGTCTGTTTAGTATTTCTTTTATTTGTTTTTCTGCGCGGAATAATTTAAAAAAACGCGAACCGACTTCGGGCCGTACCCGAGCGGGACTCCGCTCGGGGGGACCCTTTAAAGAGCGCCGCCCCGAGCCGCCCCAGCCCACCGTGCCCGAAACCCTAGCCGCCGCCGCCCGCCGCCGCCGCCGCCGGACCCGCCGCCCGAGGTAAAAAAAAGAGAGAGAAAAAAGTCGCGGTTTTTTTGTAGTTTCGGTTTTTTTAAATAGATCAGTTTTTACGATTTATTTTTTTAGCGAGCGTTCGTCCGTTCGTTCGTTCTAGCGAACGTTCGTCGGTTTTCTTTTTCTCGGATTAAATCCGTGATTTTTCTGATCGTGATTCCTGATCCGATTTTCGTTTTAGTATAACTTTTCGCTCGGTTATCGGAATTAGGCGATTCAAGCGCCTGGAGTTTCGTCTCGAAACCCTCTAACTGTTTAACCAACTTAAACAAGTTTTTGACACTGTAAAAATTGCCCTAGATCCAGAATAGTAAATGAAGCCTGTTTCTTTTGCCATTTGACTTTCGTTGCTTCGTTTGATTTGATTCTTTTTGCAAACCGGAGTTATTAAGTTGAACCTTCTGGTTAGATCTCTTATTTGAGTTTTACTAGTGTATTAGATGAATACTTATTGTATGCTTGTTTGTTTGTCTGTGATAGAATACCCGGAGTGCGCCGCCTGTTACTTCGAATCTCTAGGTTTCGCGGATCATCAGCAAGGCAAGTAACACTTTGATCATACCTTCTACTACCCAGTTTTATTGCATTAGATCAATCCTCAAACATTGCATGATTAGGATCTAATTAAATTGTGGGATGGGAAGTAGTTGAGGTAGTACCTATTACTTTTTTATTATCAAACCTTTGGGAGTTACTTCTACGTTTGCCTATTATGCCATGCTATGCTAGTAGACATGGATTGGGTGAGTGATATCCATGACAGATGTGAGTTTGTTAATTAATGGTTTATCAAGGTGGCAACTTAAACACACATCTGATTGGATTGAGGTACCTGGGTATTCCAGGATTGCCTGTTTTTCTTTATGGACCGCCACCCAGGCCCAAAGAGATCATGAGATTTTTCATACTAGAAACTTCCGTGTGCAGCCACAAGCTATTATGGGCTCTAGCATAGTTGATTAAGTCGTGCGAACTCTTACAGGGTAGACTAGCAGATGTAGGGGAAAGTAGGTGTAACGGTCTATCCATCGTAAGGTGCTAGCGCTTCTGAAAGACTATGTCTCGGTCATCCGTCTTCTCAAACACCATGTAGTGCGAGAAACCCAACGGAGGCGATCGAGTCTTGTGGGGAAAAGTGCGCAAACCTCTGCAGAGTGTATAAACTAATCATGGTTAGCCGTGTCCCCGGTTATGGACATCTTGAGTATCTAGTACTTGGATTATCATGTGAATCTCAACATGTTACTCTAAAAATTAATTTTGTTGGGTTTTGTTAATGATGATGCTTAATTGGGATTGAGGATGCTGTCAACCATTCTCAATGTTTAACAACGACCATGATAGTTAAATAAAATTTATTCCTTTGAAGTAGGGAAAATTGGCTTTACGCAAAACTGTAACCATAGAGCTTTCCACCAGCCAAATATGCATATAGTATAGCTGTTTCATTCCATTACTCTCTATGTGTTACTTTGCCAGCATATTCCATGTGCTGACCCGTTTCGGGCTGCAACGTTAATGTTGCAGACTTTTCAAACGACGATTAAGGATGTTTTTAGGTCATGGTGCTATACTCAGTGATTCCATTGGAGTTGACGGACTCACTTATCTTCCAAGCCTTCCGCTGTTATCGTGATTAGATGGCCTTAAGCCATACTTATTGTAACAAGCTCTCTTTTTAGAAATTCGATGTAATAAGTGTGTGATTGCTACTCTGTTATAAATCCTCTGAGTACTGTGTGGTGTCAGCATTACTGATCCAGGGATGACACCTGAGCACAGAGATCAGACTGTTTGAGGTCTGGTCGCTACAGAGATGGTATCAGAGCACACGCTGACTGTAGGACACGACCACTAAGCTAAAGACCTAGATCACTATTCACTCTCTTCTCTTCTGACCTCTCATCTTTTCTACTCTTTAGGATGGCGGATGCAAGTAACAAGTTCACGCAACCGGATGACGATACACCCTTTGGACGTCACTTGAAGGAAGTCACTAGATACCTAAACATAGGAGTACCAAGCTTCACCGGAACCTACAACACCACTTTACCTGAAGAAGAGCGCTGGATGATTCAAGTTCAAGTTCCAGGAAGGACGTTCATGCCAGTCACTGAGCCCATAAAGTTTTCTTTTGATGCACCAACTTGGAGTCTAGGAAAGAGCATGGCAGCTCACATCGCCATGGGACACATTGGAGAAGTCTACCGCAATGATCTCAAGGATACTATCTACCAGATTTGTGGGCGCCGAGATGAACACTGGGAGATGATCAGCACCAGAAAGGATAGATCAATTGCAGCTTTTATCCAGGAATTAAACCAGCACATTCGACGACAGGAGAACCAGATGTGCGCCGACATGATAGACCTAAAGAAGGCAAGGACAAAAATCAAAGAACTGGAGGAAGAACTCAAGGCTACACGTGAAGATTATGAAGAGGAAATTGAAGTATTGGTGGAGAAGAATGACGATCTGATCAAGAAGATCGGGATATTTATGGGAGGCCCTACACCAGTAGAAGAAGATGAAGAACCCAAGGAGATTCGCCCAGAAGACTACATCATCATCGACGACACCGACTCAGACCCAGATGATAGCGATGATGACTATGTTGATGAAGCTGGAGCAGATATCATGGAGTCTGCAACCGAAGAATATTTCTAGTACACCACCTCATCAGGAGTAGTAGTCCACCATGTAAATATAGTAGTCCGAGCACTTTTGCGATAGTTAGATCGATCATATGCCCTTGTTTGATTGAATGAAGTGAATTGTTTGCTTTTGCCTCATGTGCATATGGGTAGTGTTTTCTCTTTAGACCCCCTTTATTCTTAAATCTCATATTTTCTAAACCCTTAGATGCCTCCGAGACGTGACCCCGGATTTACCTTTCCACCGGAGCTCACCCAGTTGATCCAGCAGCAGAACACATTGTTGTAGTTGCTAGTTCAGAATCAGAATCAGGGGAACAACAACAACAACCCACCACCACCACCACCTGTTGATCACTTTGCCCGTTTTCTTAGGCTGAATCCACCGGTGTTTTCCAGTAGCACCGAGCCGATAGTAGCAGATGATTGGCTCTGCAAGACAGCTAGAGAGTTGACCACAGCAGGATGCACAGATGCGGAGAAGGTGAAGTTTGCCGCACATCATCTTGAAGGACCCGCAACATCATGGTGGGAGAATTTCACAGTCACTTTCCCTGTCGACACTGTCATGTGGGGCTATTTTCAGCAGGCTTTTCGTACTGCCCATGTTTCAGCAGGAGCTATGGCCATGAAGAAGCGTGTGTTTCGCAACTTGCGCCAAGGAGGACGAACAGTTGGCCAGTATGTGGAGGACTTTAGTAAATTAGCATGTTATGCCCCAGATGACGTTGCTACGGATGCAGCAAAGCAGGAGAAGTTTCTGGAAGGACTGAATGATGAGTTGAGCATGCATTTGATGATGGCAACCTTCAACAACTACCCGGAGTTGGTAGACCGTGCTCTTATGATTGAAGGCAAGCAGCAGCAAATTGAGAATCACAAGAGGAAGTATGGACAAGGGAAGTACAATTCTGGAGCTCAGCAGAAGCCACGTTTTACCCCTAGATCGGGAGGACATTTTCAGCATACCCATGGAGGAGGTAGCTCGCACAATCACAATGGCACCAACAATGGTAATGGCAATGGAGGAAGCAACGGCCAGAACCGTACCAACCCATCAACCCCAGCCAAGAAGGACCTGAGCCAAGTCACTTGCTTTAAGTGCCAGAAGACTGGACATTATGCCAATGACTGTCCTGAAGGCCAGAATGGCAATGGAAGCTCTGGGAAGAAGCCGAACCCTTTCAACAGGGGACAAGTGAACCACGTTAATGTGGAGGAGGTTAAAGAGCAGCCGGATGCCGTAATCGGTAAGTTTTTGGTTAAGTAAATTACTGCACTCGTTCTTTTTGATACTAGTGCATCGCATTCATACATATCAAGGGGATTTGTGGATAAGTATGACTTGCCCACTAAGGTTCTTAGAACACCTATGCTAGTAAGCTCACCAGGAGCGGAGTACATGGCCAGTCAAGGATGTTTTCAAGTGCCATTGAGTATAGGTAGGCATGTGTTTCCCTTGGATTTAATCATTTTGGAATCACAAGGATTGGATGTAATTCTGGGTATGGATTGGCTGTCGATGTACGGAGGAAACATTGATTGCGCCAGTAAGACAATTTTGCTTACTACCCCAGAAGGGAGAAGGATCAAGTATGTATCCCGACATGTGCCAAAAGGGACTCAAGTAAATTCTTTAACAGGAGTTGTGCAGGAGGAAGTACCAGTGGTAAGGGATTTCCCTGAAGTATTTCCAGAAGAGTTCCCAGGCATGCCACCAGATAGAGATATTGAGTTTTTGATTGAGCTATTGCCAGGCACAGGGCCAATATCAAAGAGACCATACAAGATGCCTGCAAAGGATTTGGTGGAGATTAAGAAGCAGATTAAGGAGTTACTGGATAAAGGTTACATTCGCCCAAGTTCGTCGCCTTGGGGATCACCAGTACTTCTAGTGGAGAAAAAGGATGGATCGTTAAGGATGGTTGTTGATTATCGAGGATTGAATGAAGTAACCATCAAGAACAAGTATCCACTACCAATGATCAATGATCTGTTTGATCGATTGCAAGGAGCTAAGGTATTTTCCAAGATCGATCTGCGATCAGGATACCACCAGTTGAGGATTCGAGAACAGGATATACCTAAGACAGCTTTTACCACCAGGTATGGGCTGTACGAGTATACCGTTATGTCATTTGGTCTGACTAACGCACCTGCCTATTTTATGAACATGATGAACAAAGTGTTTATGGAGTTCTTGGATAAGTTCGTCGTGGTGTTCATTGATGATATTCTGGTTTACTCGAAAAGTGAAGAGGAGCATAAGGAGCATTGGCGATTGGTACTTGAGAAGCTCAGAGAACATCAGTTGTATGCCAAGTTCAGCAAATGTGAGTTTTGGTTGAAGGAAGTAGGATTCCTCGGACATGTTATATCCGAGAAGGTATATCAGTAGATCCCACTAAAGTTGATACCGTGACCAAGTGGGAAGTACCAACCACAATTGGCGAGATCCGGAGTTTTCTTGGACTCGTAGGATACTACCGAAGATTCATTGAGAATTTCTCAAAGATTGCAAAGCCTATGGCTGAGTTATTAAAGAAGGATACCAAGTTCGAATGGACTGAGGAATGTGAGGCTAGGTTCCAGGAGTTGAAGAAATGCTTGGTTACTTCACCGGTGTTGATTTTGCCAGACCAGACCAAGGATTATGAGGTGTACTGCGACGCTTCACGTCGAGGACTTGGAGCAGTGCTTATGCAGGAAGGGAGAGTTGTTTCATATGCCTCAAGACAGCTTAAGCCTCACGAGTTGAATTATAGTACGCATGATTTGGAGTTAGCAGCCGTAGTGCATGCATTGAAGACTTGGAGACATTTCCTCATTGGAAATCATTGTGAGGTGTACACGGATCACAAGAGTTTGAAATACATTTTCACACAGAAGGAGTTAAACCTCAGACAAAGGAGATGGTTAGAGCTCATCAAGGATTATGATATGAGATTGCATTATCATCCCGGAAAGGCTAATGTAGTAGCTGACGCATTGAGCCGTAAGAGCCATGTCAATACACTAATGACGGGAGAAATACCAAGGGAGTTAGCCGAAAATCTTCGAGAGTTATGTTTGGAAATAGTTCCAAGAGGCTATGTAGTAGCATTGGAGATTCAGTCAACTTTGATGGATAGAATCAGAGAATCTCAGAAGACTGACAAGGAGATTGCCTTTATAAAGGAGAAAATGAGCGAAGGAAGGGCTAAAGGATTTCGTGAGGATCAGCATGACACCGTATGGTTTGAAGACCGTGTTTATGTGCCCGATGACCCGGAGATCAGGAAGTTGATTCTGCAAGAGGCACACGATTCACCATATTCGATTCACCTAGGAAATACCAAGATGTATTTGGATTTGAAGGATATTTTCTGGTGGACAGGAATGAAGGAAGATATTGCGGAGTATGTAGCAGTTTGCGATGTGTGTCAGAGAGTAAAGGCAGAGCATTAGAAGCCAGCAGGATTGCTATAGCCATTGCCGATACCCGAATGGAAGTGGGATAAGTTAGGCATGGATTTTATCACGGGATTACCCAGGACTCGTTCAGGCTATGACTCGATTTGGGTTGTAGTTGATCGGTTGACGAAAGTAGCTCATTTCATCCCGGTAAAGACCACTTATACCAGTGCGAAGTTGGCCAAGATATACATGACCAGGATTGTATGCTTACATGGAGTTCCAAGGAGCATTGTATCGGATAGAGGAACCCAATTTACCTCAAAGTTCTGGAATCAATTGCACGAAACTTTGGGTACCAGGCTAGAGTCCAGCACAACTTTTCATCCACAGACAGATGGACAGACAGAGAGAGTCAATCAGATTTTGGAGGACATGCTGAGAGCTTGTGCGCTAGATTATGGATCTAGTTGGGACGAGAATTTGCCGTATGCAGAATTCTCTTACAACAACAGTTATCAATCCAGTTTAAAGATGGCCCCTTTCGAAGCCTTGTACGGAAGAAGGTGCAGGACACCGTTGTCGTGGGATGAAGTTGGAGACCGCCAGTTGTTTGGACCGGATCTGATAAGGGAGTCCGAACAGAAAGTGAAATTGATTCGCGATAGGCTTAAGGTAGCTCAATCCCGGCAGAAAAGTTATGCAGATTCTAAACGCAAGGAGATAGTTTACGAAGTCGGAGACCGAGTTTATCTTCGAGTATCACCACTTCGGGGAACAAAGCGTTTTGGTGTTAAAGGGAAGTTAGGACCACGATTTGTAGGACCATACCGAGTATTGAAACGTATGGGAGAAGTGGCCTACAAGTTGGAATTGCCTGAAGGATTGTCAGGAGTTCATGATGTGTTCCACGTTTCTCAGTTGAAGAAGTGCCACGCAGAGATGGCTGACATATCCTTGAGAGACACAGTGCCATTGGAAGCAATTCAGTTGGACAGTGATTTGACCTACGAGGAGAAACCTGTTAAGATTCTCGAGTTTGCCAGCCGAGTCACCCGCAGCAAGGTTATCAAGTTTCGTAAGGTTCAGTGGAGCCACCACACAGAGGATGAAGCCACCTGGAGCGAGAGGAAGATTTGCTAAAGGACCACCCTCACCTATTTTCTAGCCAACCCGAATCTCGAGGGAGAGATTCATCTTAAGGGGGGGAAGGTTTGTAACATCCCAAATTTTCAATTTGGAATGTTATACATTAGATCATCAATGCATATCATAATTTATTTTCTTTTGGCTTTGATCCTAGAAAATTCCACGCAACTCAAGGACCCACGGAGAGAGTTGGGGATTTCGTTATTTTCATATTTGAGTTTTCTCAAATTTTGAGAATAGGATCATTTGATTTTAATTATTTTATCATCAATTATTTATATTACAAAAATAAGAGAGAGGGAATGGAATGACTTTCCCAAAATAAAGAAATATTGAGGATTTAATAATAAAATCAAACAAGATTTTATTTCGGAGTTTTTCGGTATTTTATTTGAATTTAGGAAAAATGTGCGTTTTTCAAAATTGCATTTAGGCCCCAAATAAATGTTCACCTTGTGCGGCTTGATTTTAGAAGCCCGGGAAAATTTATTTTGGTATTTTTGGAGTCCGTTTAGTATTTCTTTTATTTGTTTTTCTGCGCGGAATAATTTAAAAAAAATAATGCGAACCGACTTCGGGCCGTACCCAAGAGGGACTCCACCCGGGGGCAGCCGTTAAATAGCGCCGCCCCAACCCACCGCGCCCGAAACCCTAGCCGCCGCCGCCCGTCGCCGCCGCCGGACCCGCCGCCCGAGGTAAAAAAAGAGAGAGAGAAAAAAAGTCGCGGTTTTATATTTTTTTTAGTTTCAGATTTTTTTAAATAGATCAGTTTTTCTGATTTATTTTTTTAGCGAGCGTTCGTCACTTCGTTCGTTCTAGCAAACGTTCATCATTTTTCTTTTTCTCGGATTAAATCCGCGATTTTTCTGATCGCGATTCCTGCTCCGATTTTCGTTTTAGTATAACTTTTCACTCGGTTATCGGAATCAGGCGATTCAAGCGCCTGGAGTTTCGTCTCGAAACCCTCTAACTGTTTAACCAACTTAAACAAGTTTTTGCCACTGCAAAAATTGCCCTAGATCCAGAATAGTAAATGAAGCCTGTTTCTTTTGCCGTTTGACTTTCGTTGCTTCGTTTGATTTGATTCTTTTTGCAAACCAGAGTTCTTAAGTTGAACCTTCTGGTTAGATCTCTTATTTGAGTTTTACCTATGAATTAGATGAATACTTATTGTATGCTTGTTTGTTTGTCTGCGATAGAATACCCGGACTGCGCCGCCTGTTACTTTGAATCTCTAGGTTTCACGGATCATCAGCAAGGCAAGTAACACTTTGATCATACCTTCTACTACCCAGTTTTATTGCATTAGATCAATCCTCAAACATTGCATGATTAGGATCTAATTAAATTGTGGGATGGGAAGTAGTTGAGGTAGTACCTATTACCTGTTTATTATCAAACCTTTGGGAGTTACTTCTACGTTTGCCTATTATGCCATGCTATGCTAGTAGACGTGGATTGGGTGAGTGATATCCATGACAGATGTGAGTTTGTTAATTAATGGTTTATCTAAGGTGGCAACTTAAACACACATCTGGGTGGATTGAGGTACCTGGGTATTCTAGGATTGCCTGTTTTTCTTTATGGACCGCCACCCAGGCCCAAAGAGATCATGAGATTTTTCATACTAGAAACTTCCGTGTGCAGCCACAAGCTATTATGGGCTCTAGCATAGTTGATTAAGTCGTGCGAACTCTTACAGGGTAGACTAGCAGATGTAGGGGAAAGTAGGTGTAACGGTCTATCCATCGTAAGGTGCTAGCGCTTCTGAAAGACTATGTCTCGGTCATCCGTCTTCTCAAACACCATGTAGTGCGAGAAACCCAACGGAGGCGATCGAGTCTTGTGGGGAAAAGTGCGCAAACCTCTGCAGAGTGTATAAACTAATCATGGTTAGCCGTGTCCCCGGTTATGGACATCTTGAGTATCTAGTACTTGGATTATCATGTGAATCTCAACATGTTACTCTAAAAATTAATTTTGTTGGGTTTTGTTAATGATGATGCTTAATTGGGATTGAGGATGCTGTCAACCATTCTCAATGTTTAGCAACCACCATGATAGTTAAATAAAATTTATTCCTTTGCAGTAGGAAAAAATTGGCTTTACGCAAAACTGTAACCATAGAGCTTTCCACCAGCCAAATATGCATATAGTATAGTTGTTTCATTCCATTACTCTCTATGTGTTACTTTGCCAGCATATTCCATGTGCTGACCCGTTTCGGGCTGCAACGTTAATATTGCAGACTTTTCAGACGACGATTAAGGATGTTTTTAGGTCGTGGTTCTATACTCAGTGATGTCGTTGGAGTTGATGGACTCACTTATCTTCCAAGCCTTCCGCTGTTATCGTGATTAGATGGCCTTAAGCCATACTTATTGTAATAAGCTCTCTTTTGAGACATTCGATGTAATAAGTGTGTGATTGCTACTCTGTTATAAATCCTCCGAGTATTGTGTGGTGTCAGCATTACTGATCCAGGGATGACACCTGAGCACAGAGATCAGACTGTTTGAGGTCTGGTCGCTACAGTCATCCAGATCAAAGTGCGCTCAGTGTTTGTGCCATACCATATGGTTGCAAATAACTGTGCAACCAACTCTGCATCAAAATCATAGTTGAAAGTCATGAGGGGCACGATGTTGACCTATTCACAGAGGGCACGAGCTTCTCCAAAATATGCCTAGTACTTTTCCATGTGTGCCATGTTGATTGACTTGGTCTTCACAAACATGTTCTTCCTTGCCTTGAGCCGATCAAAGTACACAAGATATTGGTCCTTGTTCCATAACGGTGTGCCAACAAGAGAGGGATCCTGGGAAGGAGGTAGGGATTTTGCTCACGGTATTGCCAATACTCATTTTGCTTCAACTTAGCAGCTGTCTTGACAGGCTCCTTCTTGCGAGCAGCTGTCTTGACATTGGATTTGCCCTTGTTCCTGGAAGACTAACGACGAGAAGGCGGCGGTGTGGGGGAAACCTCTTCTTCATCTTCAGAATGGCATGGTAGGTGCGCCCACGCTTGGATGGGGGATTCGCATTCTTGCGATGAACCTTGGAGCTACTACCACCCGAAGAGACACAAAACTGCAAGGCAAAGCATGAATACAAACTATGCATAAGCCAAGGATAATCAAGAGTGAGAAATGAAGGCTTAGGTGAGCATTCTGGAAGCCGGGGCCTTGAGCAGTAGTACCGCGGAACTGGGACAGTAGTACCGCCTGAGCGGTAGTACTGCTGTACTGGAGCGGTAGTACCACTTTGGGAACTGACGCACGATATTCCCAGATCCGGTAGTACTGGAGGTCACAAATTCAAAAATTCTCAACTAAAATTTCAATACTCCTATCTAGCAGTCATTCAATGTCCTACTCAAGCCCCAATTTAGCCAAAAATCGAGAAACCAACATGCATTGCCCTAGAAGCCTAGATTCAAAATATAGAACCGTAGGAACAACGAATGGGGGCAATACCGGGTTCCATGGCGAGAGAAGGTGGTGGGGAAGGACTCCACCAGACGGAATCATTGAAGACGACAAGAAATCGGCCAGCTAGAGCGGCAACCGAGGCTGTTCTTTGTCGTTTGTGTGAGAGAGAGGCGTGGGGAGGGAGAGTGAAAGGGTATGGGGGATGTCGTGGAAATATCACGTCAGATGTCCTAGAGAGAGGACTTAGTCGTGGAGCCATCGCATTGAGGTTAGCTCAAAGGGGTGAATCAGGACAAAGGACACGAGGATTTTATACTGGTTCGGCCTCTTACAGTGAAGGTAAGAGCCTAATCCAGTTGTATGTGGAATTGCTAGGGTTTCGATGAGCGAGGAGCAAATACGCTTGACCGGCTCTCGAATCTTTTGTCTTTTTCCCTAAGCCGCCGCCGGTTCGTCCCCTTATATACACAGGTTGACGCCCTATGGCCTACAGAGTCCCGGCCGGCTCATACAACGTGTCCGGCTCGGTGACGTATCTTACATGCCTTACATTACAAGTTTTACATACATGGCGGTTTATGCTTATGGGCCTTAAGCCGCCTTCGGGTCTAGGCCCACTACTAAGCCTATCTATGAACCGTCATGCGATCTTGGCTTCATAACGATAAGTCTTCAGGGGGATGACCCGGCCCCTCCTGGGCAGGTCATACCTAATAGTTATATCCCCAACATTAGGCCCCAGGTTCATTTGAACTTGTTCATGTCAATCTTCAAGACATAGAAAAAAAATCCTTCCTTCTCTTATCTATGAAAACCTCATAACCCGCCATGACATCACCTCCCAATATTTCCAGAAATTGCAATGACATCACCTTCAACGGATCTTTACCTTAATGTCTTTCTGAAAATCGAGGCACCCATCTAGCTGGATAACCTTCATTTGCTCTCCTCATTTTTCGCACCTGCCTGTTCGCCTGTCTCCTTATAAATAGGTACGACTGGTCTTCCTCATTCCCCCCTTTTCCAGCATCTTCTTCCTCTCGCAACCCTTCTGCCACTCGAACTCCACCGCCGTCGCAGAGCACCTCATCTTCCTCAACCTTGGCTATTGCATCAGCCTGAGTTGATCCAGAGAACGACGGCGACCCTCCGCGGTAGATCTGCATCCGTAAGTTTCGGCCTTTCCATACCTTAGATCCGCATTAGGGTTCGCGAGCTCTTCGGTGTTCTTCATATTTTGTCATAGTTCATCATAGTTCATCCTTCATGCTGTGCTGTGAACTTCTTGATCTGAAAATGGCGTAAAACCAATGCGGCAGTTGTTTTACTTCCACTTTTAATACCAGTAGATCCCCTTTTCTTGGAAGAAAAACCTTGTGCAAGCTAATGAACTCATCTGTACTAATTTTTAGGTCTAGATTTATTTTTCTTTTCTGAACAACCATTGATCCAAAGTAATATCTTCATTCTGTGAAACTTGTTTACCTCAGTACTTAATATATTCATGCTATGAAAGGTTAGCACTAATAATAACTCTTTGTCACTGAACGCAAGAAACTTCAACCAACCATCAAAAGAGTTCAAACCTTGCTGGGAAACGGCTTAACCGGAGTTGACTTGATACATTGTTGGATCGCATGGCGGATCATCCCTCTAAGCCGCCGATCTGATTTGATGTGCAACTACACTTGGGGAACAGACGATCCATTACGTCATAGCTCCCTTCGTCTGACCCAAGAAGCCATTGTTGAAATGTCAACTACCCTTGTCAACAGCAAGTATGAAGACTGCAGCAAAGTAGGATTAAATTCTTTCTGCAAACTTAACCCGGCACTAGTGGTAAATCCCCTTAACTCCTGTTTCTTCAGTAGTTAAGTATCTGCATGAGTTTCAACCTGTTATTTTCCTATAGGCTAAATCTGACTTTTGGAAGGCTAAATACGATCATGAGGCTGCCAAAAAAGCTAGAGCCGCTGCAATAGCCGACAAGAAGACAACCAGAAAATCCAAAAAGAAATCAACTGCCTCTGAATTACTCAAGCTGGATGACACCTATGAGTCGGAGGTAGCCTTGACTCTCTTGGCCTGCTTTTTAACAACCTTATTGACACTGACTATTACCAGGATGACACGCGGGCCAGCCAGTCAGTAGAATAAGAGGTAACTATTTCCTCCGACTCAGAACCTTTGCCAAGGCAGAAACCTCGGCGGGTAACCTGGTAAGTAAGGTTTTCACACCCCTTGGCTTATTTTGATCCTCATTTTCTGTTGAAAAAGCAGCAACATGAGAGCCATCGTCAGGCCCGGACCAGTGAAGACAATGAGCTGCCCTCCGACTTATCGAAAACTCCTCGGAAACTCCACGACAGGGGAGTTAGAACTCCCCCTGCCCGACACTTACTCCCCACAGCGTCCCGCTAAGCGGTAGTACCGCTAGGAGTAGCGATAGTACCGCCCCGATACTACAGCCGGGCAAGAGGCCCAGTAGTACCGCACGAGCGGCTGGACGGAATTGTAATACCGCTTGGAGCGGTATTACCGCTCCCTCACATCGGTAGTACCGCCGGCAAGGAGACAGAACAACCCAGAACAAAAAAGATGGCTTATGCAAGACTAGGGTGGTTGAAGCATAGAGATAGGCTTGGGATGGAGACTCAAAAAGGACAACATAGGGAAGAGATACTCCAAGTTTGAAAGACAAATAAACCAATAGCAACTTGGAGTAACTCAAATCACAAACAACGCCCTAAGGAAGCTACTGGAACAAGCACCTCTCAAGAGAAGGCGGTGCCCGATGCCACCTATGTTTGAGTCAATTGGTATGGCACCATGAAGATTTTAACCTTGGGCCCATGACCAAAAATTGTCTTTGAAGCACAAGTACCATCAACAATGGAGAATGTGAAAGAGTTGATTAATTTATGCAGAATGGTGGGAGGGAGAGTTCATTGAGAGAACAACACTCCCCCTATGTCCATGCCTACACCTAAACAAGACAACAAGATGAGTGTGGTGGGGTGAGCAAAGGTTCAAGCCACATTGCTCAAATCGATGATATTTAGATCATGCCTTAACTCCCGAAATGTTGCTTCATCCAAAGGCTTCGTGAAAATGTCTGCAAGATTATCATGAGTGTTGACATAGTTAATCTCAATCTCCCCTCACCTAATGTGATCCCGGATGAAGTGATACCGAATCTCAATATGCTTCGTCTTGAAGTGCTGCACCGGGTTGAGAGAATTCTTGATGGCACTTTCATTGTCACACCAAAGAGGCACTTTGTCACAAATGACACTGTAATCCTTTAAAGTTTGCTTCATCCATGGAAGTTGAGCACAACAACTATCGGCGGCCACATACTCGGCTTCGGTGGAGGAGAGAGACACACACCTTTTCTTCTTAGAAGACCAACTCGCCAAAGAGCAACCAAGAAATTGGCACCCTGTGGAAGTTGATTTCCTATCCACTTTGTCTCCTGCCCAATGTGAATCCGAAAAGCCCACAATATTGAAGTTTGCTCCTCAAGGGTACCATAAGCCAAATTTGGGGTATGATCCAAATATCGAAAGATTCGCTTGACCGCCACATAGTGGCTTTCCTTAGGTGAGGCTTGAAACCGTGCACAAATTCCCACACTAAACATGATGTCTGGTCTAGATGCACAAAGGTAAAGCAAGGAGCCAATCATAGAATGATATACCTTTTGATCCACCGCTTTACCATTGGGATCAATGTCAAGTTGGCATTTGGTAGGCATTGGTGTAGAAGCCTGCTTGACATCACTTAGCTTGAATCTCTTGAGCATGTCTTGAGTGTATTTGGCTTGGTTGATGAAGGTTCCTTCTCTTCTTTGTTTGATTTCGAACCCGGGAAAGAACTTCAACTCTCCCATCATGGACATCTTGAATTTGGAGGTCATGAGTGCGGCAAACTCCTCATTGAAATCTTTGTTAGGAGAACCCAAGATAATATCATCAACATATAGTTGGCGTACAAACAACTCCCCTTTGATCTTCTTAGTAAAAAGAGTGGGGTCGATTTCCCAATTTCAAACCCACAATCTTGCAACAACTTTGTAAGGTGCTCATACTATGCACGTGGGGCTTGCTTAAGGCCATAGAGCGCCTTATCAAGTTGGTACACATGATTGGGGAACTCGGGATCCTCAAACCCCGGGGGTTGTTTGACATACACCAACTCATTAATAGGACCATTAAGAAAAGCACTCTTCACATCCATTTGTTGCAACTTGAAGTTATGACGAGAAGCAAAGCAATCAACAAATGAATAGATTCAAGGTGAGCGATGCGAGCAAAGGTTTCACCATAGTCGATACCCTCGACTTGGGAGTAGCCTTGCGCCACCAAGCGAGCCTTGTTGCGAATGATAATCCCATGAGCATCTTGCTTGTTCTTTAATATCCATTTGGTTCCAATAACATTATGGTTCTCCTTTGGCCTTGGCACCAATCTCCACACCTTGTTGCGCTCAAAGTTATTGAGTTCTTTATGCATGGCATTAAGCCAATCCGGATCCTCGAGTGCCTCATAGACCTTTTGGGGATCAACACATGAAACAAACACATGATGTTCACAATAGTTTGCTAATTGTCTACGAGTTCTTACACCCTTTCTTAAGCTTCCAAGCATGTTCTTCATGATATGATCTTTGGTAGTGTGCTTGGACGCAATCTTGGCGGCACGACGCTACAATTCCTCCTCAAGAGAGAGTTGAGGAGAGGCAACTTGATCATCATGAGCGTCGTATTGAGCTTGTTCTTGATCTGGAGGCTGCTCTTGATCTTGAACTTGCTCAGTGGCAAGAACTTGACCTTGGGAATCACTTGGTGGATCACCACCATCTTGAGGTTGATCTTGCCCTTGATCTTGTTCATTTGGATGAGGGCTGAGGGAGTCCTGGACTAAGGGGTCCTCGGGGGTGCGGCCTGTTATCTATGGGCCGGACTGATGGGCTGTGAATATATGAAGACCGAAGACTGTACCCGTGTCCGGATGGGACTCTCCTTGGCGTGGAAGGCAAGCTTGGCGAACAACTATGAAGATTCCATGTTATGTAGCCAACTCTATGTAACCCTAGATCCCCCCGGTGTCTATATAAATCGGAGGTCTTAGTCCGGATAGGGGATACTCAATACCGTAGTCATACAGGCTAGACTTCTTGGGTTTAGCCATTACGATCTCGTGGTAGATCCAATCTTGTAACTCATACCCATTGTCGGAGTAAATGACCACGGGTAGCCTAGCCGGCTCCCCCTGGCCCTTCTGAAAAAATTATGAGCCGATCCGGCCCTCAAGAATCCAAGACGTGGGGCCGCCTTCCCCTTGCCGGCTGTCTCCCAGGCCGACTATCAGAAGGCGGCCCGACTTTAGCCCTCATGAAGAAAGCCGCGGGAGGGCCAGCTCCAAGAAGCCGGCCACGAGAAGGCCGACTCCAAGAGGCCGGCTCCCACCAAGCGGTCAAGATCATACCCTCGAAGTCTGCATCCACATAACGACGATGTGACGGGGCGTGGCTACAGTAAAGCCTGCCACCCCCGAATCCTGGAGCACGCCTGGCACAGTGCACCGTACGGGGTGGCCATGACCCGTCTGGCGCGACACTGTTGCCATGTTGACCCTGATGTCACCCACAACGGGCTGCCAGCGCGGCCCACGGGCGGTGGGCCCCTTCAGGCAGAGAGACGCCCGAAGGTGGCCAGGCCTCCCCCAGTCGGCCCGAGACGGGGCCGGCTCCCCGCAGCCGGCTTGCCTCCTCCCTCGAAGAAGACGCCCCATTAAGGAGACAAGATGCGGTGAGGCTACAATGATCGCCCGCCGGGCGGCAGCGCTGTAGCCATGCCCACCTCAGCGAAGCCCTCGTCAACAGTAACCAGCCACCAACAAGGCCCTGGACAGTGGGGCCTGCGTGTCGACCTAGGAGCCGGCAGCCGGCGGGACCCACCAGCCGGCGGGCCCCAGTAGCCGGCGCAGAAGCCGGCGAGCGTAGACACAGACGGCTGGGGCCCACGCCCAACCGGATTACCATTGTACCCCCGGGGGGTGAGCCTATATAAACCCCCGGGGCACCCATGCAAAGGGGGGATCAGTGCTAGTTTTAGACACCACATAGAGAGGAGAGGAGAGCTAGCCGTGCCCTTCTTCTTCCTCTCGCCAAACAGCTCAAGGAGCATCTTGTAGCCACTTGTTCATCTAGTGATCATGCGGAGACCCCGCAGAGCAGCAGTAGGGGTGTTATCTCCACGGAGAGCCCCGAAGCTGGGTAAGATTCGCCGGCGTGCATGTCTTTGCCTCATCCCGCTTCCAGGCACCGGCGACGTCATACTGGCTCCCACAATGATAAGCCACCCGTTGGCATATGTCGCACCTACCACCCGACATTTGGCGCCCACCGTGGGGCCAGGTGCACCATCGTCCGGAGACCTGTTCTGTACGGGAACCCTCTTGCTCCCCAGCGAGCGTAGCCAGCCCGGCACGCTCGATGGCGCTTGCCACGACGCACTGCAAGGTGTCGCCAACGTCTGCGGAGCGAGTGGCCTCGCCGATCTCCTGGATGAGACCCTCATCTTCGACGAGCTCGCCTCTAACGCGAGCACCGACCACCTCGTCAACCTCCTTGGCCAGGTCCACGTCTCCGGTGAGCTTGCTGTGGACTTGGAGCCTGTTGGCTCCACCGATCCGATGCCTGTCGACTCCGACACGGCATCGCTCGATGCTTTCCCCACCAACGTCGCGATCTACAACGACCCTCTTCCCCGGGCTGATGGCTGCGACGGCGCCACCGCCGAGGTGATGGTCATCGGCCACGGCGGCGTTTCTGGTGAGAATGCCCTTGGCGCCCTGCATGCAGCGGTCCACGACTTGTCCATCCCCCTCCTGGCCGATGCCGACGCCGGAGGCTCGCCGCCTCACCCTCCTCGCGGAGGGCCGGAAGATGGCTTCCATGAGACGCCTCACCGAGGCCCACCAGCGCGAAGCCGACCGCGCCGCCTTTGGCACGCCGCCCCCGGGCGGGCCAAGCCAAGCCGGCGTTGTCAGACAGCGCGGCGCTGCCCTCGCCGACACGCTAGGAGTCGACCGCCTAGTCTACGCCACTCCGCTCGAGAATCTGCGCGCCGCCCAGGCGGCCGTAGACGAGCTAGGCGGACTGGGGGCCGAAGAACTCCCCAACATGACCAGACGCATCCAGCAACTAATCGATGCAGCCGCACAGCGGCACGAAGCCGACGCCCGCGCGGAAAGCCCTCCCCCGCACTGAGAGCACGACGCGACGTCCCGGACCCGGACTGCAGGTAAAACCCGCGCCCGACACGAGAAGGAGCCGGCTGCCAGCCGAAGCCGAACCCGGACCTCCATCGAGCGAGACGCAGAAGGCCGTCCCAGGGCCGTGGAGCGGCGGGGCAACCCGCCTCCGCCTCCCGGGGAGAGATATCCCACCCCACCGCCTGCCACACTTCCGACTCTCAGCGGCCGACTAGGTCTCCATGAAGGAGTCGACGAGAACGACGCCTGCCATCGGATCGACCGCCTAGCACGATCCCTGACGCTAGAAGAAGAAGATGATGTCGGCCCGCCTTGCTTCGGCCCCCGCATCCGCGACGAGCCTTTCCCCAAAGGGTTCTCTGTAACACCCCGGTTGTAACTTACCCCATTTGTACTCCAACTCTTGCCGTTTCCGGCGTTAAGTTATTTTATTTTCTCGGGTTCGGGTCTTTGTCTCCATGTGTTGTTGTCATTGTCATGCATCTCATATCATGTCATCATGTGCATTGCATTTGCATACGTGTTCATCTCATGCATTCGAGCATTTTCCCCGTTGTCTGTTTTGCATTCCGGCGCTTCGTTCTCTTCCGGTGGTCATTTCTAGCTTTCTTTCATGTGTGGGGATTGAACATTTCCGGATTGGACCGAGACTTGCCAAGCGGCCTTGGTTTACTACCGGTAGACCGTCTGTCAAGTTTCGTATCATTTGGACTTCGTTTGATACTCCAACGGTTAACCGAGGGACCGAAAAGGCCTCGTGTGTGTTGCAGCCCAACACACCTCCAATTTGGCCCAAAACCCACCTAAGCCTTCTCCATCATCTAGATCGTTCGATCACAATCGCGTGGCCGAAAACCGCACCTCATTTGGACTCGCCTAGCTCCCTCTATGCCTATAAATAGATCCCATCTCGAAATCCCGGGTCTCTTCTCCCCCTAACCCTAAAAATCCGCTCACCACCGTGCCGGACATGTCCGATCCGGCCGGACAAGCCGCCGTCGCCGCCCGCGGACACTGAGGCGCCGCCACCTGTCGCCACCACGTCGCCCACCACCGCGGCCCGCGGGAGCCCGGAGCCGGCCCCCCAGGCCCGCACGCACCGCCCGCCTCGTCCGGGTGCCCCGCCGCCGAATCGCCGCCACCTTGCCGCCTCCGCGCCCGCTCGCCGCCTTCCCCGCCACTGGCAACCACGCCATCAGCCGCCGCCGCAGGTCGCCGTCCCCGCCCGGCGTCTCCTCCGTGACCACCCTCGTCGCCCCGCCGCGCCCGGCGACGGATCCGGCCACCCCGCCGCCGGATCTCGCCGCCCCGGCCCGGATCCGGCCTCCTCCTCGCCGGCCCCGGCCACCACCTACTCGCCGGAGTGCGTGCGCTGCCGCCTCGGTTCGCGTGCCACCGAAACCCTAGATCTGGTGGTTCTTTTTTTTTCTAAGTCCCCGGAATTTCCTAGTCCATATGCTCTTGTTCATAGCCTCATAACTTTGCATCCGTAGCTCCGTTTTGGGCTTATAGCATATCAAAATGTTCATCTTAGAGAGTACATCATTTCATTCCACTGCATCATTTTCATTTGAGTTCATCTTTATGCCCGAAATGCTGTTAGAAGAGGGCTACTTGAGATTATTGCCAGATCTGCTGCTCCATTTAGCTTTTTGTTATTTTTGCCATGATTATTGTGTGCATGTTATGACCATGAGTTCTACATATGTTTTGTTAAGGGTTTTGTCATCTTTCTAGAGGTGCAACCCATGTATTTTTGTGATGTGTGTGGTCACTAGCACAAGCTTGCCAAGTGGTGCACTTGGTATTTCTGTTTTCAGGGACTTAGCATTTCCACTAAGTCCTTGAGCTGTTTATCTCATATGGCCATATGTTCATGTTTGTTTCCTAGTGATCCGTGCCTCTTTTGAGGATGATCAGTAAGGATGTTTTGTTAATCTTGTAGTTCTCTATCCATCCATGTCTTTGTTTGCAATTATGGAGCACCCTAGCTTGAGTCAATCGAGCTCTACTTTTGCTACTTTGTGAATCTGGGCAGATTGTCAACTTGTTTGCAATTTTGCCGATGATGTTGTAGTTGATCCGTGCATGCTATGCTATTGTTCTTGACATGTCTAGCTTTCATTTTGTGTGTTCTTGATAGATGTATGCTTAGTTTATCATGACTTGCACCGTAGTGAGTGCATTGAGCTCGTAAACATGCCTACTTGATATCTGTTTTCAGCATGCTCCAGTTTTCACCAAGTCTGTGATCTGATTATGTTTTTGCTATGTTCACATGCTTGCAATTGTATTTTCTGATCCCTTTTGGCTCAATGTCACTAAGGTACTTTTGTTAAGCTCTTTGATTATCTCCATGCCATGCTTTACTTTGCCATGTTCAGGTCCTGTAGCATGTAGTTTTCTGGCTCCGAAGAGTGCTACCTGATCTGAAATTCCAGACAAGTGTTAATTTCACTGTCTGAAATCTGTTTGCCATATGCATTTTTGCCATGCTTGTTTGAACCTGTTAATGGATGAATTGGCCGTAGCTCAGTGCTAGACTTTTGTTAAGCACCATGAATGCATCCCTGCCATGTATTTTGTTACCATGTTTGGGTGCTGTAGTATGTTCATTTCGTTGCATTTAGATGGCTACTTGCTGTAAATCACAAACCGGTGTCATATTTGAATCGCTTGCCATTTCCAAACCGTAACTCCGATTCCGGCGTTCTTTATATCGTTTTCAAGCGATTTCATCTCATCTTTCCAGTGGCACACTTCGATTCCCATGTTGAGTCCAGGTTCATGCATTCCTTGTCACATCTCGCATATGCATCCCGCATCGCATCCCGCATAGCATACCATCTTTGCATCATGTTGTTTGAGTTGCACGTGGTTGATTTGTGTCCTTGTTGCTTGTTTGTCTTGTTTGGGTAGACCCGGGAGACGAGTTTGCTAATGAGGAGCCCGTTGATGCTACTATCTTTGCTATACTAGATTGCTCGCTCTTTTGCTATGCCAATGCTACGATGCCTACCACTTGTTTTCAAGCCTCCCAAATTGCCATGTCAAACCTCTAACCCACCTTGTCCTAGCAAACCGTTGATTGGCTATGTTACCGCTTTGCTCAGCCCCTCTTATAGCTTTGCTAGTTGTAGGTGAAGATGGAAGGCCGTTCCTCGCTGGAACAATATTTACTTGTTGGGATATCATTATACTATCTTGTTATCTTAATGCATCTATATACTTGGTAAAGGGTGGAAGGCTCGGCCTCTCGCCTAGTGTTTTGTTCCACTCTTGCCGCCCTAGTTTCCGTCATATCGGTGTTGTGTTCCCGGATTTTGTGTTCCTTACGCGGTTGGGTTATAATGGGAACCCCTTGATAGTTCGCCTTGATTAAAGATTTTCCAGCAATGCCCAACCTTGGTTTTACCATTTGCCACCTAGCCTCTTTTTCCTTGGGTTTCCGGAGCTCGAGGGTCATCTTATTTAACCCCCTCGGGCGAGTGCTTCTCTGAGTGTCTGTCCAAACTGTCAGCCACCGGTGGCTACCAAGGGCAACTCTGTGCTGGCCTACCGGAAGTTTAGACAATCTGAGTGTGCCCTGAGAAAGAGATATGTGCAGCTCCTATCGGGATTTGTCGGCACGTTCGGGCGGTGTTGCTGGTCTTATTTTAACCTGTCGAAGTGTCTTGAAGAACCGAGATACCGAGTCTGATCGGAACGTCTCGGGAGGAGTTCTATTCCTTCGTTGACCATGAGAGCTTGTCATGGGCTAAGTTGGGACTCCCCTGTAGGGATTTGAACTTTCGAAAGCCATGCCCGCAGTTATGGGCAGATGGGAATTTGTTAATGTCCGGTTGTAGATAACTTGAACCTTAACTTAATTAAAAAGGATCAAATGAGTGTGTTACCGTGATGGCCTCTTCTCGGCGGAGTCCGGGAAGTGGACACGGTGTTGGAGTTATGTTTGCGCAGGTTGTTCTCTAGTTTCTCGCTCGCGCTTTGCCTCCTCTTCTCGCCCTCTTTTGCGAACAGGATAGTTACCATATTTGCTAGTCGCTTGCTGCAGCTCCACTTATTTACCTTGCCTTACCCATAAGCTTAAATAGTCTTGATCGTGAGGGTGCGAGATTGCTGAGTCCCTGTGGCTCACAGATTACTATTACACCAGATGCAGGGCTTGATGATTCCGCTCCAGGAGACGCGCTTGAGCTCAAGTGGGAGTTCGACGAGGACTCTCAACGTTTCTATGTTTCCTTTCCTGATGATCAGTAGTGGTTCCCAGTTGGGGGTGATCGGGACCGTGTCGCTTGTTGGGTTCTCTTTTATTTTGGCGCCGTAGTCGGGCCATGAGTGTTTGGATGATGTAATGTTATTTATGTACTTGATTGACGTGGCGAGTGTAAGCCAACTATGTTATCTCCCCTTTTATTATCTATATTACATGGGATGTTGTGAAGATTGCCTAACTCGCGACATATGCCTTCAATGCGATTATGCCTCTAAGTCGTGCCTCGACACGTGGGAGATATAGTCGCATGGAGGGTGTTATAAGTTGGTAATCAGAGCCTTCCCCGACCTTAGGAGCCCCATTGCTTGATCGTTTTTAGCGGCCGAGTTGTGTCTAGAAAAATGTTTTGAGTCATTTAGGAATTATATATCGGAGAGTTTAGGAATTCTTTTTACTTCCCAGTCTCCTCATCGCTCTGGTAAGGCATCCTGACGTAGAGTTTTAACTCTTCTCTTCTCAAATTTCACTAAAAAAAAATTTAGGATCACGCGGGTATCTTGGAATCGTTCCGATGGTGTTATGATGAGAACATTGTCTTGGTGCCTCCTGTCAGGGGTTTTGTGGAAGTGTCCCGGGGAGTTGAGATCTGAGGTGTTGTCGTCATAATTTTATCGTTGCAGTTCTGGAATACCTGAGTTTAGTACGCCGACATCGAAAATCTCTTTTATGCAGTTCGTTGGTGAGATAACCTCGAGGCCACCCAGTACTGGGGCGGGAGTTCGGGAGTATCGCCTTAACTTGTATAACGGATGCTTTTCGAAGGTTGAGGTAGATGGTTTCTAAAGTTTTTCTCGGTTATGTGTTGAAGGATGGATACAGCTGGATGTAGGATTTGCTAGTTTGGGTGAGATATTATGCTTCCCATGTATCCCCAACACCTGATTGCATAACTAGAAAGGTTCGGGAGTTTCATAGGTGGGAATTCTAGTAGATCTAGTTCTTCTTCCATGGATATTGGTTTGAGATTGGGATTTCTTACCGATTATTCGTTCTTGATCCGTACCTTGTTGATTTATTTCTCTACCTAAATTCTACGTGGCTTCTCAATTTATGGATATGTGACCATTTCAAGAGGAATGCATTCGTTCATTTTGTTCGGATGTGAAGACTATATGTTGCAATTTTCATTCTGTTGGATTCAGCTTCAATATTTGTCTATCAATGTGCTAATGGATGTCAACCTCTTCAGGATGGCTCCTCCAACGCACACGACTCCGAATCCTGATCCGCCACCACCTCCACCTCCTGCGGAGGCATGGCAAGCTGTGATGGCCGCAACCAATGCAAACACACAGTTGATCATGCAAATTCTCCAAGAGCGCAATCAAGGCAACCAAGGGAATCAAGGCAGCAATCAAAATCACTTTGCTTCACTCAACCAGTTCCTTGCTAACGGGCCAAAGACTTTCAGCAATTGTGTTGAGGCAACCGATGCTGATGATTGGCTTGTGGATCTGTGCAAGCATTTCGAGTGCAGTAACGTTAGGACTGAGGACTTTGTCAAGTTCGCTTCCTTCCAACTCAAAGATCAAGCTGCAGAATGGTTCCAGCAATACAAGGATTCCAGAGGTGGACGTGTTATCACTTGGGATGAATTCCGTCGAGATTTCCGAGCTCATCATATTCCTCAGAGCGTGGTTGAAAGCAAGCGTGAGGAATTCCGCAACCTGAAGCAAGGCTCTTTGTCTGTCTATGACTACAACAAGTTGTTTCAGAAGCTCGCCCGCTTTGCGAAGCAGGACGTCCCTGATGAGAAGAGCATGATATATTAGTTCATGGGTGGTCTCAGAGAAGAAATTCACCTAGCTCTTGTTCTTTTCGAGCCCTTGAGATACGATGAGTTCTACAACATGGCATTGAAGAAAGAGGCTACTCAGCTGAGGTTTGATGCTTCCAAGAAGCGAGTCAGAGATGTTACTCCTTCTTCCTCTACTCAAGTGGCCAAGCAGCAGAAGTATTGGCTTCCTCCTCCTCCGTTCCGTCAGCCGTATCAGCAGAAGAGCAAAGGTGGTAG
The DNA here is from genome assembly GCF_003073215.2 of Triticum urartu. Classification (NCBI taxonomy): domain Eukaryota; kingdom Viridiplantae; phylum Streptophyta; class Magnoliopsida; order Poales; family Poaceae; genus Triticum; species Triticum urartu. Next base: position 350,162,989 of record NC_053026.1, read on the forward strand.
TGGATCTTCCCACCCACCCAACCCTGGCTTTCAGAACAAGACTTCGTCTCAAGCTCCAAGATCGAGTGCTCCGCATCACCGTCCGCTTTCAGAGGTCACGTGCAACAAGTGCCAACAGAAGGGTCATTATGCCAACAAGTGTTTCAACCAGAGGCGTCTTCCTCCTCCTCCTGTGAGATCGGCAAGTACAGCTGTGGTCAAGCATAACCCCAAGTACGCCAAGGTCAATATGGTGAATGCAGCTCAGGCAGAGGATTCTTCATATGTCATCATGGGTAACCTTCCTGTTAACGATGTTCCTGCAAAAGTTCTTTTTGACACTGGTGTATCGCATTGTTTTATCTCGAGACCTTTTGCATCTAAGCATGGGTGGTTTTCTCAAGTTATGCATAAGCCATTAGCAGTTGTCTCTCCGGGTAGATGCTTGCTTGCTAACTACGAAGTTCCGGATATTTCTATCTCGATGGGTTATTTCAAGTTTCTGGCTTCTCCAATGATCCTTGGTAACTCGGATATTGATCTTATTCTCGGAATGGATTGGCTTTCTAAGCACAAGGCTCAGCTTGATTGTGCAGCAAGGCAGATTCAATTGACTCATTCGTCTAAGGATGTAATTGTCTTTGCCGCTCGTGATGATACTATCCGTCTGTTTTCTCTCAATGAAAAGGGTGAACTGGATGCTATCTCGCAAATTCCAGTCGTTTGCGAATATCAAGACGTCTTTCCAGAAGAGCTTCCAGGAATGCCTCCGCACCGGCCAGTTGAATTCGTTATTGATCTTGAGCCTGGCACGGAACCTGTGTGCAAGCGTCCTTACAAGCTCGGACCTGAAGAGTTGAAGGAGCTGAAGAAGCAACTCGATATTCAAGAGAAAATGGGTCTCATCCGGCCTAGTTCTTCTCCGTGGGGTTGTGGTGTTCTTTTTGTGAAGAAGAAGGATGGAACGGACCGACTTTGTGTTGATTACGGTCCATTGAATAAGAAGACCATCAAGAACAAATACCCACTTCCTAACATCAACGAGTTGTTAGAACAACTCAAAGGTGCCCAAGTATTCTCCAAGCTTGATCTCCGTATGGGTTATCGTCAGATTTGAATCCGTGAGCAAGATATTCCCAAGATGGCTTTCAGGACAAGCTATGGTTCATATGAATACACTGTCATGTCTTTTGGCCTCGTCAACGCTCCTCCGACGTTCTCTCGTATGATGAACTTCATCTTCAATGCCTACACCAATGACTTCGTTTTGGTACATCTCGACGACATTCTGGTTTTCTCGAAGAACAAGGAAGATCATGCCAAGCACTTGCGTTTGGTTCTTGATAAGCTGAGGGAACACCAGTTCTACGCCAAGTTCTCCAAGTGCGAATTTTGGCTCGATGAGGTTCTTTATCTTGGTCATATCATCTCTGCCAAGGGCACTGCCGTGAATCCTGAGAAGGTGTCTGCAATTGTGAATTGGGAACCTCCTCAGAACGTCAAGCAACTCCGTAGCTTCCTCGGTCTCGCAAGCTACTGTCGAAGATTCGTTGATAACTTTTCTAAGATTGCGAAGCCTCTCTCAAATCTTCTCCAGAAGCACGTCAAGTATGTTTGGTCTCCGGAGTGTGACATTGCTTTCAACACTTTGAAAGAGAAATTGATCACTGCTCCAGTTCTGACTCCGCCTGATGAATCCAAGCCGTACGAGGTCTTTTGTGATGCCTCTCTCCAAGGTCTTGGCGCAGTATTGATGCAAGAGAAGAAAGTTGTTGCTTATACCTCTCGCCAGTTGAAGCCTAATGAGAAGAACTACCCCACTCATGATCTCGAGTTGGCGGCAGTTGTGCATGCTCTTTTGACTTGGAGACATCTCTTATTGGGAAGAAAAGTGGACATTTTCACTGATCACAAGAGTCTCAAGTACATATTCACTCAGCCTAATCTCAACCTCAGGCAAACTCGATGGGTCGAAATGATTCAAGAGTATAATCCGAGTATCGAGTATACTCCAGGCAAGGACAATGTGATTGCTGACGCTTTGAGCAGGAAAGCTTATTGCAACAGTCCGATTCTTAAGCCTTATCAACCTGAGCTTTGTGAAGCTTTCTGCAAACTTAATCTGCAAATTGTTCCTCAAGGTTTCCTCGCCAACCTTCAAGTCTCTCCTACCTTGGAAGACCAGATTCGCCAAGCCCAGCTTCTTGATGCTATGGTGAAAAAGGTGAAGATTGGGATTGCCAAGAGTCAGCCCAAGTACAAGTGCTACCGCCTTGATGACAAGGATACTCTCTTCTTTGAGGATCGTATTGTTGTACCCAAAGGTGACCTCCGTAAAGTGATCATGAACGAGGCTCACAATTCTCTCCTCTCCATCCACCCTGGGAGCACAAAGATGTATCAGGACCTCAAACAGGCTTATTGGTGGACTCAAATGAAGCGCGAGATTGCTCAATTCGTGAATGAATGTGATGTCTGCAAAAGAGTGAAGGCAGAACACCAAAGGCCAGCGGGTCTCCTCCAACCTCTTGCCATTCCAGAATGGAAGTTTGACCACATTGAGATGGACTTTGTGACTGGGTTTCCTAAGTCCAAGCGTGGCAATGATGCTATATTCGTTGTCATCGACAAACTCACCAAAGTGGCTCACTTTCTGCCTATCAAAAAGTCAATCACTGCAGCTCAATTGGCGGAGCTCTATACCTCTCGAATTGTCTCTCTGCACGGTATTCCACAAGTGATCTGTTCAGACCGTGGCAGCATCTTTAAGTCCAAGTTTTGGGATTCTTTTCAGAAGGCCAGGGGCACCAACATCCGCTTCAGCACAGCTTTCCATCCTCAAACTAGCGGTCAAGTCGAGCGTGTCAACCAGATTCTTGAAGATATGCTCAGGGCTTGTGTGATCTCCTTCGGCATGAAGTGGGAGGATTGTCTTTCTTATGCTGAATTCTCCTACAACAACAGTTTTCAAGCAAGTTTGGGCAAGGCCCCGTTTAAAATTCTGTATGGCAGGAAGTGCCGTACCCCTCTCAACTGGTCTGAAACCGGTGAACGTCAGCTTTTGGGTAATGACTTAATCACGGAAGAAGAGGAAATGTGCAAAGTCATTCGAGATAACCTCAAAGCAGCCCAATCCCGCCAGAAGAGCTACTATGATAGTAAGCACCGTGATTTGGCTTTCGAGATCGGAGATCATGTTTACCTCCGCGTCTCTCCTATGAAGGGTACTCGTCGCTTCGGTATCAAAGGGAAGCTTGCCCTAGATACGTGGGACGTTTCAAGGTTGTCAGCAAGAGAGGCGACCTCGCCTATCAACTCGAGCTTCCTTCAAACTTTGCAAATGTTCATGACGTGTTCCATGTCTCTCAGCTCCGAAAGTGCTTCAAGACTCCTGACCGCACCGTCAACTTCGAGGACATTGAGCTCCAAGAAGATCTTTCTTATCGTGAGCACCCAGTTGCTATTCTCGAAGAGACTAAACGCAAGACCCGCAATAAGTCAATCAAATTTCTCAAAGTCAAGTGGTCACACCATTCCGACCGTGAAGCTACCTGGGAACGTGAGGATCACTTCCGTTCTAAGTACCCGACGTTCTTTCAGTCCTAGATCTCGGGACGAGATCCTTTCATAGTGGTGGAGTGTTGTAACACCCCGGTTGTAACTTACCCAATTTGTACTCCAACTCTTGCCGTTTCCAGCGTTAAGTTATTTTATTTTCTCGGGTTCGGGTCTTTGTCTCCGTGTGTTGTTGTCATTGTCATGCATCTCACATCATGTCATCATGTGCATTGCATTTGCATACGTGTTCATCTCATGCATTCGAGCATTTTCCTCGTTGTCCGTTTTGCATTCCGGCGCTTCGTTCTCCTCCGGTGGTCATTTCTAGCTTTCTTTCGTGTGTGGGGATTGAACATTTCCGGATTGGACCGAGACTTGCCAAGCGGCCTTGGTTTACTACCGGTAGACCGTCTGTCAAGTTCCGTATCATTTGGACTTCGTTTGATACTCCGACGGTTAACCGAGGGACCGAAAAGGCCTTGTGTGTGTTGCAGCCCAACACCCCTCCAATTTGGCCCAAAACCCACCTAAGCCTTCTCAATCATCTAGATTGTTCGATCACAATCGCGTGGCCGAAAACCACACCTCATTTGGACTCTCCTAGCTCCCTCTATGCCTATAAATAGATCCCATCTCGAAATCCCGGGTCTCTTCTCCCCCTAACCCTAAAAATCCGCTCACCACCGCGCCGGACATGTCCGATCCAGCCGTCGCCGCCCGCGGCCACTGAGGCGCTGCCACCTGTTGCCACCACGTCGCCCACCACCGCGGCCCGCCGGAGCCCGGAGCCGGCCCCCCCAGGCCCGCACGCACCGCCCGCCTCGTCCGGGTGCCCCGCCGCCGAATCGCCGCCACCTTGCCGCCTCCGCGCCCGCTCGCCGCCTTCCCCGCCACTGGCAACCACGCCATCAGCCGCCGCCGCAGGTCGCCGTCCCCGCCCGGCGTCTCCTCCGTGACCACCCTCGTCGCCCCGCCGCGCCCGGCGACGGATCCGGCCACCCCGCCGCCGGATCTCGCCGCCCCGGCCCGGATCCGGCCTCCTCCTCGCCGGCCCCGGCCACCACCTACTCGCCGGAGTGCGTGCGCCGCCGCCTCGGTTCGCGTGCCACCGAAACCCTAGATCTGGTGGTTTTTTTCTAAGTCCCCGGAATTTCCTAGTCCATATGCTCTTGTTCATAGCCTCATAACTTTGCATCCGTAGCACCGTTTTGGGCTTATAGCATATCAAAATGTTCATCTCAGAGAGTACATCATTTCATTCCATTGCGTCATTTTCATTTGAGTTCATCTTGATGCCCGAAATGCTGTTAGAAGAGGGCTACTTGAGATTATTGCCAGATCTACTGCTCCATTTAGCTTTTTGTTATTTTTCCATGATTATTGTGTGCATGTTATGACCATGAGTTCTACATATGTTTTGTTAAGGGTTTTGTCATCTTTCTAGAGGTGCAACCCATGTATTTTTGTGATGTGTGGTCACTAGCACAAGCTTGCCAAGTGGTGCACTTGGTATTTCTGTTTTCAGGGACTTAGCATTTCCACTAAGTCCTTGAGCTGTTTATCTCATATGGCCATATGTTCATGTTTGTTTCCTAGTGATCCGTGCCTCTTTTGAGGATGATCAGTAAGGATGTTTTGTTAATCTTGTAGTTCTCTATCCATCCATGTCTTTGTTTGCAATTATG